>NW_015505340.1:71028-71339 GCF_001515645.1 Sinocyclocheilus grahami | reverse complement strand
GGAAGGCCAAATAAAGTGCTTTTGCTTTCACACAGAAACACAGCATCTCCCTGACATGCTGCATCAACACTACTGCTGTTCCTGAAACCACGCCTTCTTTCTTTGCATGCACATTTGGGCGGCATTATGCTAATATTTTCACATAGTGATGTAGATATGTGGGGGCATGTAAATGAGCCATTTTAGGAGGGCGTGGTTGACTCTTAACTTTTATAAAGAATATCTCTTTGGATTTGAGACTTTAGTCTTTGCAACTTTACAGATCTTCTTTATGCACCAAGAGCTTGTAACACTTCAAAGAGAAAGGAAAA
>NW_015505340.1:67219-71001 GCF_001515645.1 Sinocyclocheilus grahami | reverse complement strand
ACCAGGCTTCGGCCTTGTCTTTACATTCACCAATGATCCTTGGATCTCAGCTGATGTCTCTCTTAGCTCTTCAACATCTTCATCTGGGAGAAAACTCTCCCGACCACCACATAGTCAGAATAACATATTTTTGGAGTTCATCACTCTTCAAACCCGGAAGAAGGTGATCGCGACTCCTACACCACCGAACCTCCAATCCATCAAGACTTTCATCCGAGACTGCATGCGTACGCTTGTTCCAGGCCAAGGCAATGCAAGTATCATACATTTAACTAACGAAACAGAGGTTTAGTATAAGCTGTAGACCCCGTTCTAAAACGGCGCTGATGGGTTTACTCGGGTGGTTAACTGACTCTTTTCATAGCTTCATTCTCTGGTTTTCCTGATGGTTTCATCCATCAAGTCTCATTTGCCCTTTCCCCTGTATGAGTGATTGAATGATTGTTTGTTTGTTAGACTAGTTTGTGTTAGTATTTAGTTAATAAAACTCTTGTGCACAAATTACATGAATTTCTGATTCTGCCTTTTAAATTAATGACCCTTTGCGATTTTGATCCTTGCTACATGCTCTAATGCATTAATACTGTATGAAAGTATTTTCTGTGGCCACGAAAATATCCTTTCCTAGAGCTGATATGAACTTACACTGAATGTTCGCTGGACGAACAGATTAGTTGAGGACAATTTAATTCTGCTACAGTTACTACTGGCAGCTTATATAAATAATTTTAATTAATCATAATTAATTTGTAATTATTTATATACATTTCCCTTTTGAGCTAATTTGCTACAAGGGTATCTGCTTGTAAACTAAAACATTTTATTCTAGAGTCATGCAATCGTTTTTATAAACACTTGAATGTGGGTAAGTTTCATAAATAAAAAAATAAACAAAGAAATAAACAACATTTTGAATAAAAAGCTGAAAAAAGGCTATGAATTGGATTCAGAATAATAATCAAAACGTAGATGGAGTCGATCAACACCCCAAAGCAGGACAGTCATTAACACTTCATGGGTCGACATTTTATTCCATAACGTTACACAGTTTTGATGCTGTTTTATGTCTGATCGTGTTAGATTATGTGTGGAAGCATCTGTTGTTTCGGTTTCTTCTTCGCTTGTGTTTTGGATATTCTGTACAGAAAGTGTGTAATAGCACCCCCTACCGTATAACAATGAAAACATGGATCCCGGAGCACAAGTATAGCTCAAATATATTTAGAGTTTTTCTAAGTATGTCAAGTATACTTAAATGTCATTTTAAGTATATTTCTAAGAAGTACATAAAGCACATTTCTGAGAAGTACATAAAAAGTAGACTGAAAGTATACCTTCCTATTTTTTAGTTTAAAAGAAGTATACTAATAGCACACTTGAATAAACTTCTTTTCGTAAGGGTAGTAACGGAGGCTTGAGCCGTTGATAGCAGACTAATGCAGATAATAATGAACTTATTAGAGAGAGAGAGAGAGAGAGAGAGAGAGATTGCTTTAGATTCAATAGCATCATCAAACCCATTTTCTCTATGGCTGTAAAATCTGGGGCCCCAAATTTAAACTAAACTATGAATCATAGGACAAAAATCCTGTTTAGATTTTCCACCTTGAATTCTGCAAAAACATCTTGGGAATTCACAGAAACGCCCCAAGTCTCGGCTGCAGCTATCATCACAGAGCATTTACTTACAGGAAAAAACACACAGAGAGTGACCTCATGCACTATTTAGTAGAAAAACATCAACTCAATTCGACAATTCGGTTTAGGTATTCAAAAACTAAAGAAACAGAAAAAATAACCCAGGAAGAATACATTCATGATTGGCAGCACAACGTAACTCAATTAAAGAAATGAACTTACTTCCACAGTATAAAATATGATTATAAATTGACACCTTACCTAAGCAGTATTAAAGACTATCATCAGAGAAACCTGCTGACAAAGTACCGTGTGAGTGAGCACAGTCTCAGTGTCGAGACGGGCCGACACAGCAGAGCTGGAGAGCCAGAGAGCTCCGACTGTGTTCACACTGCACAGACGGACTCATAGAGGATGAGCTGCACTTCCTCACAGAGTGCAGTAAATACAAAAATATTAGAAATGCCTATTTCACTCAAATAACTCAAGTTTCACCAAAATTCCAGCAAGCTAGCAACATAGAGAAACTCCCATATATTTTGGGAGAGAAAGAAAAGTGTATCCACCTGGCAGCGCAGTATGTGTCCTCCTGCCATCATATGAGGGACAAAGGCTCTCTCTCTGTTTCCATTTACCTTGTCATTCCTTGTTTGTTTATTTTACTTATATGTATAATATGGACATGTGTATAATATAGAGTAGGCTATGTGCTTTATCTACATAATAAAATGTAATTATGTGGCAAAACATGGAAATGATCTGTAGTTTTTATCATATTGCTTCCTATATTTATTTGTCTGGCCAGTGTTGTTGTGGGTTTTGGTTATTGTGCTGTTTTAAGACCTTTGAACTAAGAGAAAACATTTGGCGAAGTGATATGGACATGCAATGCGGTCCAGAGCTGCCTGGAACTACATTCGCTGTGCATTTCCCTGAAAATAATAGGCACACCTTAGAACGTTCGTCAGCCAATCAGATTCAAGCATTCAATGGCCCCGTAGTATAAAGGATTTTAAATGTGCTTCGCGTCGGGTGGTTCTTTGGCTCTACGTCGTGCATTTAAAATCCTTTAATGCACAGCAAACCGTTGATTATCCCTTACATATATAAAATCAGTTAATTAATTAAGATCGGTCAGTACTAAAATTAACCATGGCTTATTACAGTAAAAGTTTTTTTTTTTTTTTGCGGATTGATTGCCATTTGTAAAACCACAGTTTTACTACAAATAACATGGTTAAACTATGGTTAGTTTGTAAAACTATTATTATTTTGTGGTTACCATGGATGAACTACAAACCCCCCTTTTTTCGTAAAGACACTTGGTACAATTTACAGTAAAACGCAATTAGGCTATTGACATTACTGCACGTTTTACATTTTTTGGTTGTTTATTTTTTTTTTTAAACATTTAAATGTAAGATTATAAAACATAAAAATTGCAACCTGTATCACTGTTTTCTCCTTCATTATCCATCGGAACTGATCCTGGGATTGGAAATGCCCGTGCAAAAAGTGAAATATGAAAAAGATGACCTCTAAATGATCACATGACCTGTTAATTGTTTTTTTTTGGAAAGGGGGATTATTTCGAACACCTCCAGAAACGCGCATTTTATGTTGTGGTAATGAAACCCCTGGACTTTAGTGAATTCCAAGTTAACACAGCTATCTGCAATATCCCAAAGGCCAGTGCCCCCTGCCAACAAGCTTGGCCCCCCTAAATTTGGAATCATATCACACCAAACAATTGTGGGTGAAATGCGCAGTTTGTCCTGTAAACTATGCATATAAAAAAAGAAAGACATCACCAGCAGCTAAATTCAAATCTGCGTTCGCTGGCTGGCACAGAGCCAGAGACACACATGTTTTTAAAGCACTGCACATTATAACCAATCCCATACTATTATGTTGAGTTTATGAATACAAAGACCAATCAGAGGCGTTCAGATGAGTCACCGCTGAAACACGCTGTTTTGTCACTGCGCGCGCTGCCTGACTGAAATCTCTGGCTAATTATCTCATCAGAAACAACAAAGTGAAGATGTACGAAGGTAAGTAATATATTAATTTTACAGTGTAAACAGCTTTAGATTATTATGGGAGTTTTTGAGAGTGCTTGAATTCGCTGGACTGAAGTGAAA
>NW_015505340.1:38985-67209 GCF_001515645.1 Sinocyclocheilus grahami | reverse complement strand
TATTAACTTCACATTAAATACAAAGTCAGTCGTATTAAATATATTTAATGGTATGACACCATATCTGGTACTTAAGTAAAAAGATGAATTTTTATGCAAAGTTAATAGATTAATACTATTAGGCTACTTTACTAGAGAACTAACATAATCTGTAAAGGTGCAAAATGCATTTACTTGCACATATTTGAGAATCGAGATATTTCATGATATGTTTTGGGGGGAAAAAATGAAAACCCTGCTGAATAAAACATTAGACACATTAGACAATTTGTAACAACTGGTTACAAATTGGTTTTAAGGGAAACTGTAATGGACCCTGTTGGCCTCTACTGGTAATTGGTTGCCTTTTATTGGTGGCTTGTTAAAACCAATACATCCTAATGGAATGTGTCCCAAAACATTTTTAATGGTTTTAATGTTTAAAAATGGATGGTTTGTAATGTTTGTAATGTTATTTGTTGTGGAAATCATTAAAACATTTTTGTGATGGTTTTATTTATTTATTTATTTCAGTAGAGACATAAGCCTATATCTGTTTGTGGCTGCTGTGTGTCATATGACAAGTATGAGAGCCCCCCGCCTCTTTATTCGTGCCAACTCAAAAATGATGCCTCTGACACTACAATACAAAATTATTTGTCAAATAAATGAAACATGATGAAACATTCATTTTAGTTGAAATTGCTATAGATTACATCTAGATTGCAGCGATACATGACATGGTGAAAAATGACAATTAATAATAGGCTACTTAAAGTAGTTTAAGATTAATTTTAAAATTGTGCCCCCTAAAAGCACAAGTGGCCCCTGTCTGGCCCCCCCAGTTACTGTGGTCTAGAACCGCCCCTGCAGTTCACCCCGACATTACAGTTGGCTCTTAAGAGAAGAGTAAGGGTATAAAGATACTGCGAGACAAAAGTGCATTGTAATGTTACTTTTTCTGTAAGTTTATATAGTTGAAATTTGCGGTTTTCATTATGTCATTCCTAAATCAAACCATTAACACAAATGTTTTTACTTGATTTCTTAAATTGAACACTTAAACTATAGTTTATTAGTAATATTTCTATTATTTCTTTATCAGATTGAGTTTATGGTCACCCTATAAATACCCTACACATAAAATGATTATGTAAATATCAAAGATTTATTAAAGAAAACAATAACTGTATATAAGAAAATGCAATGCAAGTGTCTAAAATATAAGTGGAGATCTACAACTGAATATATACAACAAATTGCACATTATTATTTTTTTATTGGTACTTTACTGTCATTGCTTATTAAATACAATAATAAGATAGATCGTAACATTCAGCTATTTTCTTTAAAAAACTATTCTAAATTAGTTAAAAAACAAAAAGAGGGAACCAAAGCAGCTTGGGCAAATATTTTGTGGGCATAACACTTTTAATAAGGCAATCTTGATCATTTCTCTTGGCAAAGTTTAGCTACTAGTGTTTTGATACAAGGATGTGAAATCATTCTACTGAAAAAATCCAATATGAATGGAATGGAATAGGAATGTCAATGTTCATTTCTGTGTCGTTCAGTCTCACATAGGACTGAATATTCTTAGCATCCTTGAGGGTCTCAATAATTTGGTTCATTAGAACTTCCAGTCGGGTCATACTAGATTCAATCCAAGCCTGGATGTCGTCAATCAGTTGCTCAAGGGTCATCTCAGCAAAAAAGTCTTGGGCCTTGGCTTTGACAGTTTTATAGTAGTCTTGAATCATTCTGCTGGTCTTCTCAGCCTTCTCAGCTATTTCATTTAGAATGTTGGAGTTGACAGTTTCAGAGAAAACTTTACTGATCCAGGATGAGAGCTTGTCCAGATCTTGAAATTTGATAGAGTTTATGAGCTTGTCTGCTTTCTCCATACTTAATTTCAGGATTTCAGGCAGTTCTTTCAGACAGTCATCAATGGTACTTTCTAGCTTCTCGTACTTCCTGCTGATGTCATCGTAAATTGCAGTGATGAAATATGTTACTTTGTCCTTTAATGAAGCAACTTTCTTCTTCAGCCACAAAGTAATTTGACTAGGGAGCTCCTTGTTCCACTGTGTCTGGAAGCTCAGTCTGTTTGAGTTCTTTATTGCAATGTCAACCTTCAGAATGTCCACGTAATCCTCAGACTGTAATAAAAAATAGAATATGACATTTTCATGTCTACTTGTTAATTGAACATTCAAAGTATTAAGATATTCATTGATATGTAAGATACACTAAGGCCTAATCCCATTTCTACAATTTAGCCCTTCCCCTTTCCCCGTTTTGTGCGTTCACATGAAGGGGTAGGGGTGTCTCGATTCTTTTTTGGTTGGAGGGGTAGGGGTAAGGGTCAGATAGCCCTTCAAACGAAGATTTTTCGGGACCACACTTCAAACAAAGGGGTATGAATTATTTCAGTGTGTGTGTGTGTGTGTGTGTGTGTGTGATATTCATTGATATGTAAGATACACTAAGGCCTAATCCCATTTCTACAATTTAGCCCTTCCCCTTTCCCCGTTTTGTGCGTTCACATGAAGGGGTAGGGGTGTCTCGATTCTTTTTTGGTTGGAGGGGTAGGGGTAAGGGTCAGATAGCCCTTCAAACGAAGATTTTTCGGGACCACACTTCAAACAAAGGGGTATGAATTATTTCAGTGTGTGTGTGTGTGTGTGTGTGTGTGTGTGTGTGTGTGTGTGTGTCAGTAAGCAGCGCATTAATATAGAACACTAATTAAAGGCTCTAATGCACACCAGTACAGTATAGGTGTATAGTATGGGTGTATAGGAAGATGACGTATGATGATCCTTGACACTGGTGAAGGGGTATAAAATAGAATTGGGATTGGGCCTAAATGTATAATAAATAAATTGACTGATATGTAAGATACACTAAATGTATAACAATTTGTTATATTCTGAAATAAAATTTTAAAAAATTCTTACTGGGTTTGCACCAAAAAGTCTTCCTGTATGGTGGGATAAGCTCTTGCTCTGCAGCTGAAGACCAAGGAGTCCAGCAGATGGGGAAGATACAGAGACAGTAAGACCTTCTTCTGTATTCCCAGTTAATTTGTGGTAAAGCGTGAATTTCACATCTGGCAGATTTACTTTGGCAGCATTTGAAATAACAACCTTTGAGACTTCTGTGTTGGTCTCAAGATCTCCATTATAGTTGTTCTCAAAATATTTATGCTCCACAATTAGATTGGTAAACAATTTCATCCCGGAATTCATGTTGAAGGTGGCAGAGCCACTGGTTTTCCCATTGATTAAACCAAACTCCGAGCTAACCTGAGTTTCAAACTGGGCAGCAGTTTCATCCTGATTAAGGATCTCAGCCTTTGTCTTCATAATGATCATAGCTGTTTTCACAGTGAAGTCATAGGTCAGGTCTCCCATGATAGGGATCATTATTGATTCCTTAATACTGGGAAGAGTGATCTTAGCAAAATAAGGACAGTCATATGTTTCAGATGTGGTCTTGGCAGTTGTGAAAATGGGTATTTTAATTTTCGTAATGACAGAATTGAGGACTGGCTGCATGTTGAACATCTCAGGGTTCTTCGCATACTTAAGCTTTGCATCCATATCAAAGGTCTGCTGAGGTGTGATCAAAATTGTTTTAAGGCCGGTGTCCTCCCATAAAGAAAATTTCTCTACATACGGTGTTTCTTTGTTAATGAATGGGACAGTCAATTTAGGAATGTTAATCGGCATGGTCAGCACATTAAAGTCAGCCTCACCATTGACTGATGCACAGAACTGGATTTCTTTCTCATCGTTAGCCATACTAAAGTAATGAGAATATTTATATTGATTGAACCTAGCAAGACTGGTCCAGCTGGCCTGCTGCACAGAGGGATTCAGAGTTAAAGCCATATCGTTCAGCAAATCAACTTCACTGGACAACCTAAAGGGAAGCATTACTTTGGTGTTTTTCTTATTCTTGGTGTCAAAGATAATTTCAAAAGGCACAGCCTTGAAGTTAACGGAGTTGGTAATGGCGCCTTCAACTTTCCCAATCAGTTCAGCATCATGAGACCCACTCAGCTCAACCATGGGTTCCTTCAAACAAATCTGCCCTTTCACTGCTGCAATGCTTCTCTTGATGAAAGGAGTTTCTGTCTCTGCATGCACATTAAACTTGATCTGAGTCAGACCTCTACTCTCAGCATCAACTTTCTGCTTCATCTTGAGAAGACTGCTCTCAGTGTCACCATCAAAAGTCAGTTTTATGGACTCCACGTTCATCAGAATCTCCAAGTTACTCTTGTGGGTTCCTTCATCAGAATAATCAAAGATAGACAATTTTTCTTTGCCATTATTTCCAAGGGTGAAAGTGATTATGCCAGATTCCAGCTGAACAGCAGCTTTTTGAGTCATTGTGGCTTCACTGAAGATGTTGGCCACTGGCATGTTCACACTGTGGATGTAAGAGGTCTCCAGAGTACCTGAAAAGCCATTCTCTGTGCTCAGAAATGCATTGTTCACTAAGTCAGCAGTGTATGGCTCTGTGGTTGCCTTAGCTGTGGTCTTGGAAGATACCTGGGCAATAGGGCCATTGATGGACATTAATCCCTCATGATCCAGAGAGAAAGCCATGTGATTTGCCTTCACTGTCTCAGTCAGAGACAGCTCTTTCATTCTGGGAATGCTAAGGTGAGCAGTTGCATCAAAGGTGTAAGCCAAGAGATCAATAGGAGTCTGGAACTGAGAATTCAGGTTAGCAGTGAACTTGTCAGTTGAGTTATTAAGTTCAGCACTGGTCTTCAGAATGTGCTCTGAGGATTTGATTTCAATTTCACCATGCAGCATTCCAAAGCAGGGGACCCTAATGAGATCAGTGACTATCTGCTTTACTTCATCAGCCAAGGTACCAAAATCATAAGACATAATTTCATTGACTTTGGTATTTAGTAATTTTGTCAGCTCATTAATTTGTTCAAAGATTCTTTCAAATGCTGGTTTCATGTCAAGAGAGTTTAGGTAACTTGCAGCTGATTGCATAGTTTCCCTTAGCTCATATTGTTTCATTAAATCCACAGCATCATCAATGATTTTCTCAACCATTGCCTCAATCTCATAATCTGCCAAAACCTCATCAATTTTGTTGACAATTTCATTTATCTTGGTGATAATGCCAGTTTTTTGGCCCAAAATGTCGATCAAGTCCCTGATAGGTTGCAGGTTTTTGCTTATTTCCATTACTACAGCTGTCATATTGGAGACAAAAAGTCTCACATCATCCAAGAACATGTCCACATCAAAATGTTCAATTACCTGTGAAAGTTCATTTCCTTTGCTTTTAAAAGTGGCTGTAATGTCATATTTAGTATCAATGCCATCAAGTAGGTCAATGCTACGATCTTTCATGGTGAGCATTGCAATTTTGACCTCCTCTATGAGAACAGGCAGCTTATCAATGAAAGGCAGGTAAATAAAATGACTGTCACTGTTCTTCTCGTATTTCAGAGCACTTGTGATGCCAAATTCTTGATTGTCATTGACTTTGTTCAAGAGGTTGGTGGACACGGTGCCTTTCAGTGCAATACCCATGTTGTTTGGAGTGTTGAAGATTTCCAGGAAGTGGTCAAAGGCATGGTCATTTAGCTTAGACTCCATATCGATGTTAAACTTTTGCTGCTGAGAGGTGATAGCACTGGTTATTTTATGCTGGAAGTTAGTTTTAATGGAGTTTCCATTGTTCAGCTGGTGAGAGGTTGAGGCCTTCCATTCATACTTGTGTGAGTATGACTTAGGTTCAGCTTGAAGGAGCAACATGCTTTTCACCTGGCCACTGTGTTTTCCATACAGGTTAAGTGCTCCATCAGAGTTGAAGAAGCCCTCAACATTCACACTGAAAGGTTCTGCTTTTGTTAGGATGTTGCTTTCCAGTCGGAGAGAGGGAGAGTTGAAGCGCACCTCATTGCCAAACTTTGTGGAAAAGCCAACAATCTCAAACTCAGAGCTTTGAGTCATTTGACTGCCCAAGAGTTTCCCATTGGTGCTGCACTTTGCAGTGGCTGTCTGGTCAAAATACATGATCTCATATGTATGTCTCATTTCCTCTTCACCAAATATCCCCTTCAGAGTACCAGTAACGTCCATCTTGTAGGGCTCTGCCTTCATCTGGGCCTTGTTGCTGAAATGAATACCAATGACTTTAAGATCATTTTCGGCCTTCAAAGATGCTGTAAAGTCATGTATGTCCACTGCAATGTTGTGCTTGTAGAAGTTGTTCTTATTCAGGAAGCTGTCAGATTTAGAATGGATGGCCAGAGATTTGAGGGTAAGTATCAGTGAGTCTGTGTTTTCTATTTTAATCTCCTGAAGCGATGCAATCAAGTTGTTGGAGAGGTTCAGACCATCTTCATTCAGCTTGAAAGTGATCATGTTTCGAGTGTTGGCATTGAAAATGTCACCCTTGTACATGCTGTTTAGGTATACCTCTGAACTTGCAAGTCTTCCTTCAACTTTGAGTTCAGCGCTGTTCTCATTGACTTTACCCTTGCTGGAGACAGACACTGTAGCACCTGTAGTTGTAAATCCACCATGGAAAATGTTTTCAAAGGTTACAGAGCTGATCTGAGCACTGGTGGTACAGCTAGTGGTCAGACCATCTTTGGTGAATGACAGCGTGCCTTTGTTAGATGCATGGTTGGCAGCAAAGTTGATCGTGGCATCACTATTGAGCTCCAGTTCCTGGGTGTTTAGGGACCCAGTAAGCTGGGAGAAAGCTCGGTTTGTGTTGTCATCAGCCTGGGACTCAATCCTGATAGTGACCTCCTTCATGGTTGCAGAGAAATCTACCTGGTTTTGAAGCTTGGTCTTATAAGCTCTGGTGACAGAATCAGACTTAATGGTAAACTTAGCTTCCTTGAGTTCAATGTTGAACTTGGTGGCGTGGTGGACTGGGTCATTCTCTATATCAGTGTTCAACTCAAATGAAAGTTCTCCACTGGCTGCTGTAGCTTTCATCTTGTTTAGGATTTGGAAAACGGGACAATTTAACCTGAAAGTGGATTCAGCTCTTGCCTCTCTGGTTTTGGGTTGAAGTACAAAGGCTTGTGTGGCAGTAGTTCTAGCAGATATTGATCCTACTTTTAGTGATCCATCTAAACTGCCATCTCCTGTGATTTCAGAAGAAACTGAAACCTGGGTTGTGTATACCAGTGAAATCTGCATACCCATAGGGCTGAAGGCCTCAATCTTGTAATCTCCTGTTGCTTTCACTGTTGCTTCATCTGTGATTTTGGATGTTTCCATTAGACTGAAGCGTGCATCTATGAGCTTATGTTTCAGGGAAGAAATGATGTCGAACTTTGCAATGTCCTCTGTAATGTCAGCAATTTGTGCAGATCCTGCATGTAACAAATATTGTCATTAATTCTAGAAATGACAAAACAATTTTTAAAAAATCCCACCCAAAGACCCATATCAGTTAATAAAACTAAAATCATGTATCATGTATACTTCATGTATGCATATGTTTACCTTCCACAGTAAAAGCAAGAAGTTCCACGGGACTGTTAGCAACAACTTTGTAGCTTGCAATGTAGCTGGGCTCATTGACAGTGTTGTTGCCACCAGAGAAAACAGCCTCTATATCATAAAAGTTAGTGTTCACTTTTGTTGATACCTCTACCATTCCTAGAAGAGGCATTGAGAGGTCATAGCTAGAGGGAATGGAGAAGGTTGGTAGATTGAACGGTTTAGAGGGCAGCATTACACCAATTTGTGGCATAGCTAGTTCTGGGGTGGCCATGGTGAGAGGGATTCTCAGGTCCTTAGATGTTTTTCCACCAAGAGGCAAAGGAATGGTGAAAGTGATATAATCTTTGTTGAACTTGTATTTGAACATGCTCTCTCTGTAAATAGATTAAAATTAATTTGGAATTGAATGGATAAACACATTTGTAGTTGGATTATGTAGATTTAAAACATTAACATTAATCTTACATGTTCATGAACACCCTCTCAGGCAAAGATGGAATAACCAGCTCTGGAATGCTCTCTCTCAGTGTCCGAAGGTAGGGCACATCGGAAGCAATCTTGTCCATCCAAATGAGGTAAGCCTATTAAAATATTGGTTATGGTCCAAATATTTGTTATGTCTATAATAAAAACTGTTTTAAATTTTATACAATCATACCTCCCAGAGTTTTGCGGAAATGTGACGAAGTTTCATGTCAGTTTTGACAACTTTATGTTCCATGATGTTATCAAAAGCCTGATATAGGCGACTCTGAAGAGGTGCTGCATTAGGTATCAGCTTCTGGATCTCAGAGTCTATGTCAGACTTTATCTCAATCTTCATCTCATCTTTAGCTGTTTTAAAAGCAAATTATAACTTGTTATATTTGACAAAAGACCAAAAAAATTCTTATTTAAGACTTATTTAAATTAAGATTTTAAAATAAAAAGAGTGTGCAAACAACGACAGGAAAAGTATCAAATACCATATTGTAAGGTAATCTTCTGCACAGAGTTGGTCTCTGGGAGCTTGATGTTACTCTTGAGTTCCAGAGTCAAATCGTCAGCACAATTCATGGTGGCAGTAAGAGTGGCCTCAGTGTTAAGTGAGGGCACAATCAACTGAGTTTCCAGCAAGCCATCATTCATGGCCTCAAGCCTGTTATTAGCAGAAACATGTATTTTAGATGAAAGGAACTTGCCCATTGGCAAGTGTTTCAAAAATTTATTTAGAACTCTACTTACTTTGCACGACTAGTTAGAGAAAACTGGTTAATGTTTTTGTTGGAGATATCAATGGTGAACTTCTTTCCCTTAGCAAGGTTGTCAGTGACACCAACTTTAATTCCGGCTTCAATATCATAGTCAGGAATTTCAATGCTGGTCATGAGAATATTCTTGTTCCTGTTGTACTTAATAGTGGCAGTTGCCTCTGTGGCCTTAGCACCTTATGGCAAGAAAAGAGGGGGGAAATGATTGCTAAACCCACAATATCAAACACTGTAGGAATGCGGTTATATTATAACAGAGTGGTCATGATTTCAAATTCACTGTTGTTAAGTATACATGCCTTCTGCTTTCAAAATAATTTTCAGAGAATCAACCTTCTGGCGGCCTTCCTTGCCCTCGTTCAAGAGTTCGTAGGCAAAGGCTGTAGTGTACTCAGTGATGTCACCAGTGGGTTGGATACCCAAAACAAAACTGTGGGCACATAATAATTTTAGCATAATACGTAGAACATTTATTTTGTGCATTTTTTTAAAAGTTTGATTGTTACCTGGACTCTGCATTGAGAGGAAAGTATGGAGAATTTCTCTCAGCTCTAGAGTTGAGTATGGTGGTGCAGTAATTGATTCCAGAAATAAGGGGGCTGCAGTTCACAATGGCAGTTCTGTCACCTGTCTCAGGAGCAAGCGTGACCGGTGTTTTGGACACCATCACTAACTTGTTGCTGTTTGTGAAAAATGACAAAAGGTTTCCCATTATGTCACTATTAAACAGCTGACTAGACCAGATTTGTTGAAAGCTGATTAAATTTATCTCTGTACATTTTATTTAACTGTATAAAGAGTATACATTTAAAATAAACCACTTCAGACATATAGCACAAATGCTACCTGACTCTGAAGAGTTCGGTAGTGCTCTTGGGTGGCAGGATAGACAGCTTTATTTGGCCATCACCCATAGTGATCTTGGCATTGAAAGAGCTCTCATGGAACATATTAGTGTGCATTTCCACAGCAGAGACAACAAATTTGGGGATGTGGACTCCCATACGGGTAACAAATTCTACTGCCACGGATGGTGAAAAAGACAGTTCACCCTGTTGAAAAGAAATAGGAATACATTAGTAATAAAAAGATGAAATATAAATGATTTGTTATAGGGTACAATGGGGCTAAAGGCCCACCTTTAAAAAAAAAAAGTGCTATTCACTGCGCCTAAAATGTATAATTGCAGAAAAAAATATATTTTAAAATACAGCAACAAAATCATTTTAATAAGTAAAGATTCTGAAAGCATTGAAGGAGATCCAATAACAATTGTATATATATTTACAGTAGTAACAACAAATTATATTTTATTATATGATATGATTAATATCATGTTTTTAAATATGATGGCTTCTCTCTAAACATGGTGATTATCTCTAATATGGACACTCAACATAATAGATGATATTTACCATCTGAATCTAACCATGCCATGTCAACAAATGGAAAAGTCAGCCATCTATTAATTATCATGTTAATTACTGTACGTCTTTAGCCCCAACAGCAGGGGCACTTTTTACCCCAAATACCATACTTTTACATATTATTTTGTTATTTAAAAACTGTTGCTTTAATTATCTTAAACAAAACTGAAAATCATAAAGAAGACCTTTGTCTCAAAATATATGCATCAATTTGAGCGATTCTCATTTGCTACTTAAATCTACAACATTTAAAAAAACATAAAATATTAGATCAAGTAAGCTCAGAATCAACGTTGCACTGCTGCGTGCGATCGCGTCAAAGATCAGACAAATATACACGTGCATCTTGAAAAGCGAATGTTTCGGAAAATGCTATGCCACATTTTTGTGCCATCTAGTGGTTTAGATGAAAAAATATCAAAGGCGCCTTTTACCCCGGGGCACCTTTAGGCCCGTTATACCCTACATTTTTCTACATAAACCATCTGGATACTGAACAAAAAGCAATAAAGAGCAATATTCAATACCCTGCCAGGCTCCATACGCAGACCACCCTCAACACCAGGTGCAAAGGTCCCAGACAAAGCAAACTTAAGGGGAAATCCAGAGGCAGTTGGAAGGGAGAACTCATTATCCATAAAGATGTAATGAGCAAAGATGCTCTGATCTCCAGACATCAAGGCTTTTGTAATCTATTGAAACAGGAATATGTAGAATTTTTGCATATATATATAATGCCTCAAGAAAAAAACTATATATATATATATATATATATATATATATATATATCCATATTAACCCAGTGTTGTCTGATATATGAGAGAGCTAATATAGATATATTTTATGCATGTAAAATGCAGCATATTGTATATACATACCCAAGCAGGTGAGTACTTGAAGGCCTGAATATACGTGGCCATCCTGTCAACTACGGCTGAGAGGTCATTGGTGCTCTTGATGTATCCCAACTCATTCCCCATGATCCTTAAGTAAGCTATAGCCTCTGGAGAGTCCTGGTTGTATAGATCCTTTGCAAGCTTATTGAAGTTCCGCACCATTTCCCTTATAATGTTCTCAGGAACCTGTCAAAGAGAAGATTCTGATATTATCTAGCCTTGGATACATGCATGAAAAATTAAATCCTATAAATAATCACATTGTTATGTTTGGAATACATTACCTGTCTTTTAGTTTTTTCTGTTCTCAGGGGTTCAACCCACTCTTGAAGAACTTCATTGATTTTGTTTGGCATTTTGTCCCCAAACCAGTACATTGCTTTGGAAATCGAATCAGGGAAGAAGCCATTGCTTCCAAAGAGAGTCTCAACAGTTGGCTCAAATCCTTTGCCCTCCATGCCAATCTTGGTGACCACAAAATAAATAAATAAATAAATTCCAAAAGTCATAGTCAAACCAAATGCAACAAGTCCATAAAAATCAAGGATAAGTACAAACAAAAAGTAATAACTGAATCATATAACAATTGAGTTTTACAGCAAATTAAATACAAGTACATAACACATGAAAAATCCTACCTCCATGAAGTCAAGGTTGTAACCGAAGGCTTTCAGGGTTGTCTCAAGCATAACCTCCCTGGGCAAGTGGCTGCTGGGATCAAAGATGATGCTTCCCTGCATATTGGAGCCCATGGCATCCTTGCCTGGCATAAATACATCCATCTTATAGTTACGAGAGAGCTGAGTGTAGTTTGAGTGGGTAAGCACCTCATCATCCTGCATGACCTTGACTATCGTTTTGCCCAACCTGGGAAGAAAAAACGTTATAGTGTTGATGATAAAGAGCAAAATAAATGATAGACAGCAGTTGACGTGTTTTGCATCCAGTCTAGAGAAAATTGACAAACTGAGTTACATACTCTTTCATTTCAGGATTCCTGGAATGAATAATGTTGTAGACATGAGAAGCCACGAAGGACTTGACTTGCACATTCTGGTCCTGGGTAAGGATCTTCCTCACAACCTCCAGGTCACTTGCTTCTGGCTTTTTCATCAAGATAAGATATGCAGCCAATCTCTTCTGAACAGCACCTTTGGCATAAAGGGCTACTCTATGAATGCTGGAACGGATCTGAACATTTAAAAAAAAAAAGAGAGAGTTTGGAGTGTGAAGTTAGTTTTCTTATTTGGATAATTCCATGCATAAGACACACATTTGATTCTGAAAAAATATAAATTGTTCAACAAATCCTGCAACACTTACATCAGGAGTCACAGACATTCGTCTGAAAGCCTGGATAGCAGACATCTGGACTGACAGGGTGGTAGCAGGCTGTCTCATACACTTAAGCAGAGTTGTCTTTATGTTGGGATCAGCTGCTTCCATAGCCTCGCCCATGTTTCCAATCACCTAACCAGGGCAGATTATAATAAAATAAGTTGGGTTTCCAGTGTGAAAATGTCCAGAAATATAGATGTTAAAACACACACCCTTAAGGTCAGGTAGGTCAGATCTTTCTCGCCAGCACAGTCAGCACCAAGGATGGAGTTAATGAAGTTAGACACCTCAAGAATCTCAGAGGTGAGCTGACCCTCAGCTTGGAAGTGCCTGAAGAAATATATTATATAAATGCTCAGCTACAGTGGAGATATACTGACAATACTTCAGCTAAATGAAGATAGCATAGCTGATCACAAGCATATATTGTACTTTGGATTACAGTGTGCTGATGTTTTACAAAGCACGATTACTTTGGTGGACCAGCTTCACTACAAAGATCATACAAATGACAGTCTTCACCAACCATGTTTTGCATCTGGCACCATGGTGATGCTGGCAGCACTTAATTAATATGAACGAGCCTGGACAAGCTTGAAAATTCATGCTGGTCTATGCTAGTCTTTCCAGTAGGGAAATGAAAGGACTTAAGCAGTCTAGAAATGGAAAAGAATTTGCGTACCTCCTTACAACATTGCTGAGAGCATACATTATTGGCTTGCTCTTCTTGGCCTGCGCAATCTCCAGTATATCTTTCACCAAGAGGCCAGTAGGTTTGAGCATCATTCCTAGAGCATAGACAGCAGCATCTACCTCAATGGCATCCGTTTCAAAGGTCTTCAGAATACTGAACATGGCGCTGCCACACTCTGGGGTGCCACACTGAATCAGGGCCTGCCAGGTCATGAACTTGTCCTCCTCCACCATCTGAGTAATGGTCTGCTTCAGAACCTTATGCTCGAGTCCACGGAGTTCAGACACCAAACTCTGGAAAGTGCTGGCCCTCAGATGCCGATCTGGCTTTTCGTTCATGGATTTCAGCTCCCTGAAGATGAACAGCAGAGCCTCGGAGGTCTGGGCTGGGGCTTTATCCTCCACTGCCTCTAGAGCCAAGTGTTTGGGGTAAGCAGAACCTGTATTTTGGAGAGCGGGATGATTTGTGAGTGAAAGGCTACATAGTCACAATCAGGGAAAAAATGAAGTCCGCACATTCCCAACAGTTCTATCATTTTTAACCAGACAAATCAAATCCAAAGTTCTCAAATCTATTTGAGATATACAGTGAAACTGGGAACACTCACGATAATCAAAGACTCTGTCATTAATCTTGCTGGTTCCCTCAAGAGTTAGGATTTGTTTAACAAGAGAAGAAATACCATACGTATTCCTGCAAAGAAAATGAAATACATATAAATGAATTAAAATATGATGTTCCATTTATGCACAGATATCATTATAAAATGTAGCAAGTAATATGATGTCAGTGTCACTCACTGGTAAGAGAAAGGAAGGAATATGTGCTTCTCTGTGCACGTGGCAGAGGTCATGTGCTTCTTCTGGTTGTCAAACTTATAGTTGCAAGTCTGGGTACTGCCAATCAGCTTGGACAGAGGGTATTGCTTTTGACAAACAAATATAATTTTAAGTACATTATCTGTTTCTTGAAAATTATTTTTTCACCTGTTGTTGGCTCAGTCTGTATGATATCCTGATTTTGTCAGTATTGGTTAGCGTTTACTTGCCTAATCATTACCTGTTTATTTAAACATTCTGTAATTGGTAAATTGCACTGAGGATGATAATTAATGAAACTGAATTTAATTTTTAAATAAAAATAGACTAAGAAGCAATGATTTAAAGCTTCACCCAGCAGATGCTATGATATATTAAAAAAGTGATTGTCTCACCAAACCAGTGATGATGGCAAGAGGGCTAGTAAGGCTTCTTTGGGTTTTGAAAGTATCACATCCTGACAGGTCCCTAGTGAGGGTGACATCAGTGGCAATATCTTCCTTGGTGTTGACCTTGACATCAGTGGCACAGATTCCATGGACAGTAACCTAGATTAAATAATCAATCAATGGAAGCTAGATCATTGCAAATGAATGTTTGTGTACAGCAGTGATTGTATAAAGTATGAGTCGCCCACTGAGGTCATGGTGGGGTTCACACAGATACTGTCCTTCATGTCAGAAGATTTGCCTTTAGTTGCGTTGCACTACACGTCTGCATGGTTTTAGCAGTTTCTATGAAGCCCGTATTTATAACACATTATACGGGTATTCCTAAGGCATTATAATGAATGCATTATTAAAAAAATAAATAAAACGTATATGTTTTTATCATCTCATAAATTTGTGGTTATAACTTTTATGAAATATGATTAATTATAACATGCAATGAACACCATGTTAAATCCACTTAATTTATAATGGATTATAAGTCTCATATCTTGACATTATTTATTTAAGATCTGCACAGAATCTTACTATCTTACTGATATTACTTTAAATATGGTTTAAAGCAAATGTGCCATATAACACATTCATCTGATCAAATATCTGACCTTATGGCTGTTTAAGAAAAAATATTGTTTTTATTTATTATTGTTGTTGCTGCTGATGTTGTTGTCGTCGCCGTCATCGTTGTTGTTATTATTTATAAGTGGTCTTTGTCTGCTTTATGTAAAGTAACAAGTTAACAATGGCAAGATATGAGACTTATAATACAGTATAACTATGGGAAATATAATCCATTGTAAATGAATGCATTTTGTTAATTGTGTTATAAATCATCATACGCTTAAAAGCTATAACCACAAATAAGTAAATATTATAATGCATTAAAACTTATAAAAATTTATAATTAATTATATAATTAATATACAATATATTATGTTTTTTTTTATAATATATTATGCATTCACTATAATGCCCTAAGAATACCCGTATAATGTATTATAAATACGGGCTTCATAGAAAGTGTTACCAAAATGTCTTTAAATTTTCAGAATTTTTAGTGAAATTATTTGGTAGGCTGAGGTGGTGTGGGGTAAAGGATCACTACTTATTTTGAGTCAATGGATTATTAGAGGAGTTTACACATGGTTTGCTATTATACAATATGCAGTCAATATTTATATGTCAGAAATGCTATTATAAGCATACATATAAGCATACAAATGCTACATATAAACAGAAAAAAATTATACTGGTAATTCACTGTTTTGAGAAATTTTGATTTATTAATCTACCTTATATGTGGCCAAAAATAATATTTGTAATTACAATCAATTGCAATAATTTTATTACTACTAACAAATACAAACAAACTACTTTAAGGTAATGTACAGTAATGGTGTAGTGGCGATTGGGGGCTCTGTCGGAGCAAGGATATTTTAGATATTGATTATTCATTACTTTGTATTATAAAAAATAATATTAATACTAAGCAAAACTGCAAAAGCTGAAATAATTGTTTCAAACCTATCATTAGGTTTATGAGGATGTAGAGGCGGTATCGTGCATATCATGAAATAGTCTCCTATCAGCTGACTACCTGGGTCAAGATTACCTTGTACCTTCATTGGAATTTATTATTCCAGATAAGAAGATTCATATCTTATTTGCTTAGTGTTTAAGTGGGTGTCCATAACAGCAGTGCTTAAATTAAATTAATCTAACAAATTCAACATACAATAAAAGGCAATTCATATATTTTCAGATTAAGGCCTAAAGGAAGAAGAAAACATGTTTATGTACCATGTCTTTGCTCTCCTCCTTCTCCATGACAGGAACAATCAGAGCAGAGATGATACCCCTCTTGAAGTTCAGGATGTTGTTTTCATCTCCCTCAGGATAGAGTGTCACACCTGTCTCACCCTCAATTACAAACTTCAGTACATTTCTGTACAAAGAGAAGGAATAGTTGTTGAATCACTTGTTGAAAAGTTTCTGATCAATTTTAAAATCAGTTCATTCCAAACTGGAGACCAGTCTTACAATGTATAGTTTTAGAGGTATTTTAAATTTTCCATTGGCTGTTGGTATATTTAAGCAATATTGGCTGTGCTCATTTGGAATATTTGCAGACCTAACATTCTTTTCTCTAAGGGAAGGGAAACATACTTTTCTATGGCTGCTTGAAAGGCTTGGGCCTCAGCAGCAGGTGCATAGATGGGCGCCCCATTTGCATCCGTTCCGACCACCTCAGTTAGGGAGCACTCACTGGTACGGAGCTCAAAGCTGCATGCCACAGGCACATCAATTTCGACCTATGGATAGAAGGGTGTTAATGAATTTAAGGAATATAAAAACAGGAAAGACATATTGAGAAACTGAATTGTTACATGATTTTTCACCCTTCAATTGTTACATGTACCTTGCAGGAGATTTTGGGACCATTCATGAGAGGGGAAGTCCCAGTCACCCTGTTCTGGATCTCAGCTTCATATTGATATGTATATTTTTTGTAGATTTTAAATCTTTTAGATACTGTAAATGAAATACATACTATGTCAATTCAAAAATTATAATATTTTTGTAAGAATAATAACACACTCAGAAAAAAAATCATATTCTCAGTACATTTATTTTTCAATTCATTTATTGTTGTCCAATAAAAATTGTTCAACAAAAATGTAGGACATACCATATATAGGATTATATATATATATATATATATATATAGAGAGAGAGAGAGAGAGAGAGAGAGAGAGGATAAAAAAAGAAGAAGAATGTATCTTAAATATATATTCTGAATACACATGTTGTTTTTCGCCACTGGTAGACTTACCCGCTCATTTTCTTAAAGGGTTATTTTTCTGGGGAAGTTTACATATTATTTCAGGAAAACAAGACTAATAAAATAATGAGAAAAATGTTATATATATATATATGTGTGTGTGTGTGTGTGTGTGTAATTAATATTACTTTGTTTAAATTTTGTTACATTATGTTGTTTTATCTAATCAGGGCAAGCAATAAGAAATCTGGACTCTGACATCCTGACTCAAGCACTGTCTGTTATTGATAAAGAGTACATGGCCACCTTAGAATGGTGATGTCGTTTATTGAGGGTTCAAAGTAAGTGACAACAACAATAGGTACAGTGAGTCCAATAGCTAAAAGATAAGATTAAATTAAAGGGATTCTTTAACATGCGTGAGCCTTAAACACCATGAATACAACATTTAATCAAAGGAAAAGAAATAAAGAAAGAAAAATACTTACAGTGACATTCTGGATGAGAATTTGACTCAGTGTCTTGCTCTGGTGAGAAAGTCATTAAGCAATTATGATTAGGAAATATATGAAAACAAAACAAAAAATACATAAATATATTAAAAGGCTAATCAAAGATTACATTAAAAAAATTCACATTTTAGATTAATTCTACCTTTCACTCAACTTAACAGCCTTGACAGAATATAAAATGTTAAAAATATGATGTAGTATATAGGATGAAGAAAAACAAATAAAATATTTTCAGTGCATGAAATGCATTAATGAAATAGCATTAATGCACCAGAACGCGAAGGAACATTATACTCACGGGCTATGGCATAAGTCCCAAGTAGCAGCAATAGGCAGAGCTTCATATTCCCCATGCTGGGTCAGAAGAAGTCCTGCGTTTACAGCGAGTCTTCCTCTGAATGGAGACTGGTGGTGATCATCTGGCTCGCATCATTTATACTCGGATCTATACAGTTCACTTTGGGGGTTAAACAAGAGTTGCGACAGGTCCAAAGTTCCATCAGCCAGTGTGGCAGGCCAAAGGCAAAAGCTGTTTCATAAACACCACCCAAGACTTGCCCGTCAGCAATGGAACTGATGGAACTCACTGATTGTGTCAGACAACAGCAACCACAGATTTTAGACCACCTTGATTGATTTTCTTTTCTTTCCTGTGAAATCTTACATAGGTCAAAGGTTGTTTTTGAGGAGAAAGACCAAACTAGTACCACAATGTCCAATGTAATGTTATTTAAAAATTGTAAAATGTAAAATAAATTGTAATAAAGGGGCTAAATGGCATTGAAAGGCCTTCACTTTCTTTGGCTGTCATTAAATATCCTTAATATTACTTACAGTTAAAACATAAAACTAAAATATTACAATCATAAACTTTCAACAAAATATTATTTTGTTAAAGGCAATTTCATTACAAATGCCACATATTACATTATTCCACTAGACAATATATTTCCTGAATTGTAAACTAAGGTTGTAAACCTTGATATGGTCCGTCAGTGAGGTAAGATAATCAGGTCTTATGCGTCGTAGCTGTTACTATATATTGTCATTTGGCATGGCAATCATTCAGTTATTTGGATCATTCAACATCCAAAACTGGGAATACATTTTTTTATGTTTTTTTTTTAAACCTGACTTAAATCACATCCCAGTAGTTACTACCATTTACCATTTTCTTTAGTGACATATGTGAGTCATTTTCTAATCAGAGTTATTTTCAAGCAACATGCCCTCTCCCAATTTACAACCCTTATCTTTAAAACCAAGTCAGTGTGCAAAAGTTCAGAGAACATTTCAACTATTTAGTCCTAATGGACTGTGTTCTGAATTATCTACTCTAAATTATCTACAGTATCATTAGCACAGGACCTGGAGCTTATGGAAAGGAAATAAACAACATGTGTTGAGCCTCAAATCTTATCTCAATTTTTAATTTTGTTTTATTTTATTGTGCTTAACTTCTAATGGTTCAATGGTTCAATCATAGTTCCATGCTACATTTAAAATCTGAATATTGTTGTAAATATGTATGCTAATTTCTTGCTAGAAATGGAATATGGAATTACCGTATTGGCCCGAATATAAGACGACCCTGATTATAAGACGCCCCCCCCCCCCCCCTTTTTCCAGATGTACCTTTTGGAAAAAGGCTTTTTAAAAACAAAATCTTGTTTTTTCTCAGTAAAACACATTTTGCCTTCAATTATTTTCATATTGCATATTTTTCCTATTTTAATTTTTGTTTTGAAAGTATATGGTAAAAACGGGTAAAATGTACCAACAATCACATTTAAAAAAGATACACTTTTTGATATACCATTAAAAAAAAAAAACAGGTAGCCCATCTGAATTAGGACATTTAGGCTATCCATCTAATAGTAGCCTACCAAAATCTTATTAACAGTAGAAGTTAAATCTTAATGTCGTCTTCAAATCTGGGTACTGTCTTACGTTTTAAAATCACAAAGGGAGTTTAGTCTCATCAGGCTAACGTGACAGTCACGACTCATGCAGCTGTAAGGTTTTTTTCTTTTGTTTTTGCTCACGATCTTTACAACACGCATTACACTTCGTATTTCATGGCACACTCGTTTTATGCGTATTTGGTGCCACCTATTGTTGTGGGTGTATTATTGACATGTCGAAGTCTAGACCCCGAATATAAGACGACCGCGTTTTTTCAGATGTATTTCCAAGAAAAAAATATTGTCTTATATTAGGGACAATACGGTAAGTGCGGACTTCATAAAATGACCACATAAAAGCATAAAATTTAAAACTAGTTTTAATTATATTAATTTTGTTTAAAACATTACAACATCTATTTTATCTAACTTCACATGCAATGTTCATGGCAATATGATAAACCACATTTCACATATGTGTTATTTTTTAATGAATTTCAAAAAATTTTTCCCCCTTTAAGTATTGAGCTGGCATAAATATTTCAAATATACAGTTAAGAATGATTGTAAAAAACTAAACTATTTTCAAAAAAATATAAAGTCGAAGTGAGCATTTTTTATGTTAACAGTGTTGGGCAGTAACTCGTTACTGTAGTTTGATTATTTTTTTAGTTTTAACGCGTTGTAATTTCCAAAATAGTAATTAGAGTATAGTTACAAGCCCAGGTCACTTTACGTTACTGCTGCGTTACATCGTTGAAAAGAGAAATCGTTTTTTTAAAGTAAGTCTCACAAAGATGCCTGCCTGTCGCAAATGCGACATCATCTACCTGAGACCTACTTTGACTGGTATGTGCCTGCGACGCCGGTACTATAAATGAAAACAAACTCAGCATGGATAGTGAAAAGTACGCGTTCGCCAGCTGGAAATACAATCATTATTTTGAGTTTATTTCTGTGAAAGGCAAAAACATAATTGTGCGTTGTCATTTATGTTGGGGGGAAGAAAACCTTATCAACAGCTAAAAACTCTACATCCAATTTGTTAAAACACCTAAAAGGGCAGCGCAGCACGGTAAAACTTATTGAGAAGGTACCAGGCGCGGGAAAAAAAGGGACATTCTAAAACGCTTAATGTGAAAAAGGCTTAACGTACGTAAACAACGACCAGGGAAACCCAAATTTCTGTCAAACCTTACTTGTAATAAACACTAACTGCTGTCAAAAGAACGAGCCCTTATTCCACAGATAAAGTGAACAATATCACATTAAGTGTTCTCCCCCATAGAAGTCTGTTATAAGGAAACAGCTTAACGTGGTTTAACGTACCTTAACAATGACAGGGGAAAACCAATTTTCTGTCAAACCTTACTTGTAATAAACACTAACTGCTGTCAAAAGAACGAGCCCTTATTCCACAGATAAAGTGAACAATATCATCAGTTCTCCCCCATAGAAGTCCGTTATAAGGAAACAGCTTAACGTGGTTTAACGTACCTTAACAACGACCGGGGAAAACCAAATTTCTGTCAAACCTTACTTGTAATAAACACTAACTGCTGTCAAAAGAACGAGCCCTTATTCCACAGATAAAGTGAACAATATCACATTAAGTGTTCTCCCCCATAGAAGTCTGTTATAAGGAAACAGCTTAACGTGGTTTAACGTACCTTAACAATGACAGGGGAAAACCAAATTTCTGTCAAACCTTACTTGTAATAAACACTAACTGCTGTCAAAAGAACGAGCCCTTATTCCACAGATAAAGTGAACAATATCACATTAAGTGTTCTCCCCCATAGAAGTCCGTTATAAGGAAACAGCTTAACGTGGTTTAACGTACCTTAACAACGACCGTGGGAAACCAAATTTCTGTCAAATTTTACTTATAATAAACACTTGCTGCTGTCTAAAGAACGGGCTCTTATTCAGTGTATAAAGTGAATAATATCACGTTAAGCATTCTACCCCATAGAAGTCCGTTATAAAGAAACAGCTTAAGGTGGACTCATCGACGAATTGAGAACATTGTAATTTTGTTCAGTTTAATTTTGTAATAAGCATGAAAGTAAAGATAGGTACATTTTCTTGTCTCAGCTCATTATCTCTAATGTGATCACGCCCTCGTGCAGAGCTCTATTCATATGTAATGATCTATGTATATATTGTATAATTAAAAAAATCATTAAAAATAGACAAAATAACATTTCTAAATTCCAAGTCATGTATGATGTGTGTCAGGTGTGTGTGACGATATTACAACTGGTGTGACATCATCGGGTCACATGACCAGGAAGTTATATAAATTTGAATATTTCAAAAATTCATAAAAAATGCACAATATCATATTTCAAAAATCCAAGTCATGTATTATGTGTGTCAGGATTGTGTGAAGATGTCACAGCCGGTGTGACATCATCAGGTCACATGACCAGGAAGTTATATAGATTTGAATATTTCAACAATTTATTAAAAATACACAGAATGACATTTCCAATATTCCAAGTCCTGTGTGATGTGTTACAAGTATTACTGTATATGTTACCAAAACAAGAGCCAAAAGAATAGCTGTTTCTATCAGTTAAAATAAAAGGTTGGAATACAATGTAATAACAATGTAACAATTCATAGTGACTATCCCATTCACGGCTTGAAATTATGTATTAATGGTTTTTCACTTAATTCTCATCTTTAAATTTTATTTCTATGATGCTTTGCATGTTTCCAGTCTTGGAATGCATATCTTTTTTAATTATTTTTATGCACTTTTGAGACAGTCCCTTAATTTGCTCTGCGAATGTCTAACGCAGTGTTTCCCAACCGGGGTGCCGTCTGTCGCAAGCAGGGGTGCCGTGTAAAAAATATTTTTTTTATATTTTAAAATCGCTAAAATGTTCAAAAGAGCATCTATTATATAATATCCATTTCTGATGTCGCCAATAATTAGAGATGCACCAAAATTTTGGCTGCCGAAAATGAGTTCACCGCTCAGGTTTCACTTTCACGTGGTGTGACACTCTGGGTATTATCCGCTCTATGTGTGTGCTCCGCTCAGTCGCTCCACTCGTATACCGTTCATGCGAATAGGAACAGCAAAGTCCACTCAAACATTGAGCCAGCAGGAAACATGGATGTAGTACAGTATTGTTTCTGTCTGCAATAGCCCTACTGTGCTGTAACATGTGTGGTATATGGGCAACTCTGGTAACGCTGCCCTCTCATTCATTGATCTGATAACCGCTATGTTATGCTCACGTGTTCTGATAATAATAATTTTCGAGGACTAAACATTATTTGGATAATTGGTAAAAAAAAAAAAGTTAAATATCTTAACCCTACTGTTAGACCTACCTGAAAAACTAAAAAGCTATTTATTTAATTCGAAGGCCTGCTGTTATTTTTTATTTGTGCTATAATTATTAATTTCTTTATTTGTTCTTATTTTATTACTGACTGCTTACTTGTCATTTTTTATTCAATTCAAAGTTTGAAATCTAAATAATTAAACATGTGATTAAAGTAGGCAAATAAATAAAATAAATTGGTGGGCAAATGGAAAATGTTTAAGGAAATGCTAAACTCGTCCTATTTATTTTCCTCTGATCACTCATTTATTTCTGAATGTAGTTCCGCATTTATTTTCCTCGGCGCAACATGCTAATGAGAGGGTGTCAATTATGCAAGAGTAGGCGGATCGTGTGTGACGCACTTGAGCGTTTGCATGCGTATTAACTTCATCAGTCAGAGTGACTGATTATTATCTTACACTTTTTCATAGGGTTAGTTTTGTAGTTATAATCATGAGAGACCTAAATCATAAAAGTTTTTAAGTGGCCAATGTAAAATATTAATGCTTACATAGCTCTTAATTGCAATACTGAACCATTATTTGCTTGATAAACATACTTTTGTCACCTGTATTTTCTGTTCTGATAACTAATGGGGAAAAAACTCTGTTCCTCGATTAAACCACTTCATACCAGTTCTCAAGGATGTATATGAGCCTCTGTTTGTACAATAATAAATTGAGAATAAACTGACATGTACCCTTGTGTTGTGTATGTCACTAATTTGGTTCTCCCGCCGTAAAGAGAGAGAGATTGCTGCAGATCGACTTGGTTGTAGAAGATCATAAAAATGATCTTACATGTACCTAAACAACAAGCAGGTAAAACCATCCTAATAAACACCATCAAAAGAACGAGCCCTTATTCCATGGATAAAGTGAATAATCTCACGATGACCATGGGATACTGATATTACAGTTGTCTCTAGCTGGAGACTCAATCGGGTTACAAAAAATGACGTCAGGAAACGACAATGGTCATTTCGTTGGGTCGTTTGTAAAGTCACAGATACTGTACGGACAATACAGCTAAGTTTTTTATGTATCTTGCTCTGTTGAACGGCAAAAGTGACTTTACTAGGCTATACTGGATTTACACCATGCATCTCCTGTCAGCGGGAAAGCCGTGCCCCCAGCTATCACAAGACCCGACCAAGTCCATGGCTGACACCCTCTCATTAGCATGTTGCTCAGAGGAAAAATAAAAGTGGAACTACATTCAGAAATAAATGAGTGATCAAAGGAAAATAAATAGGATGAGTTTAGCATTTCCTTAAACATTTTCCATTTGCCCACCAATTAAATTTTTTTATTTGCCTACTTTCATCACGTTTAATTATTTATTTATGTATTCAAACAAGAATATGTGTATTTATGCACACATTTATTTATTTATTTATTTGTGCATTCATTTATTTATTGTTTTTGCAGGTTTCATCCTCCATAGAAATCAAGCTATCTCATGCTACTGCACCAAAATTACCCTACTGTAAAAAAAAAAAAAAACACTGAGTGAGCAAACATTTGTGAGATAGCTAGTTATAATGGTAATTAAATAATGTTTACATATGTATAAAAGCCTACATTAAAATCTGTCATATAAATTGGTCTCTTCATTAGAAATTAGCCTACTGATTGCCACCATTGATTGATGGATTTAAGGATTATATAAACACAATTAAAAGCATCTCAAGTAGTGTTGGGTCGTTCTTGAACGCTTTGTTCATTTTGAAGAAATCTTTAATGTGACTCGGGAAGAACGAGTCGTCTCTGGGAGTGATTTGTTCAGTCACACATGCGCAACATCCTATAGGTTCTGTATTGGAATTAGTCAAATAGTTCACCTGTTTTGAATCTTCGGGTTTTTCCAAGTCATTCGTTCATCACGTGACAGCCCCATACACTTAACCAATGCAGTCTGAGCCGGAAAGAGACTTAATAATAATAACCAACTCTTTATTACCTTTGTTACAACATTCAGTGTTATGGAAAAGAACCATCATGACAGAAATTCACACATTTAAAAACTGTAAGAAGTAAAAAGCTACAATTTGAGACCAGAAACGCATCATGTAACTGTAAGAGTAAATAATAATTATAATTATAATAATGATGATGATAATAATAATAATAATAACTATGTACCCGTTTGTAAGGAAGCTTGTAAATTAACGTCTCGGTTACGTATGTAACCCTCGTTCCCTGAAGGAGGGAACGGAGACGTCACGTCGGAGGACCGACGAAATTGGGATCTCGCTTAGAGGGACCAATCTACTTCGAGTGTAAACTAAACGAGCCAATGCACATTGGCATGCGATTATTGCATCCAGCTGCTGCTGATCACAGCGATTTGAAAGACTCGAGAGATGAACTAATCAATTCTTAATCAGAATGTGCTGCATGGAAAAAAAATCTGTCTTTATTAAAAACTGGTTTGACAAAGGTGTAATTTTTGTTTTAGATTTGTTAAAAAAGGATGGTAACTTCTATTCCTATTCCGAATTTTCATGAATCCACAAAAAAAGTGGATACCTCACCTAGTGTATGAATGGGTTATTCATTATTTTTCACCTAAACTGTTACATTTGGTTAGGGCTAATTGTTACAGATCTTCAAAATGTGAAATGCCAAAAATTTGTATTGGAGGTCTGGAGCTTTCTAATGTTAAATGTAACAATTTCTGGATTAGAAAAATCCTTAAGAAGTTTAGTTGTCATCCTAAAGCATTTTATAAGTGGAAAATAAATGACCCTTTTCTTTCTACTATTTAAATATGGGCCGGTATTAACAAGTTTCTGTTACCAAACAAGATGAAAGAACTTTACTATAAAATTCTTCATATGTACTATCCCTGTAATTCTTTACTCTCAAAATTTAAGTTGGACATCTCTTCACAATGCACATTCTGTAATTCTAATTTGGAAACAATATCACACTTATTTTTTTAATGTGAGTATGCAAAGGATTTTGGGAAAAAAATATCTTGGCTTGTTTTCTCCGCTTACAACAAACTTTTTAGTTTTGAGGTAATTAATGCACTATTTTTAATTTGGGAATCAGGATCAAAGGAGCTGGATGATATCTTAAAACTGTTAACTCGTTGTGGCCTATTTCATCTTCACAAATGTAAAGTTACTGATTGTATGCCCAATTTTAGGATTTTTTGTATTGATTTGAAATTATTTTCTTCACTTAATAAGAAAGCTGCGTATTGATGGAAAAAATATTGACTTTGATGTAAGGCTTACCTCCTGTGTATTCTTTGAAGTTGACATTTTATGTGTAATTTTCCATTCAAGTTATTTTTTATTTTAATTTATTTATTTAAAAAAAAGATGTTTAACTTTTTATTTATTTGTTTTTGTTCCGTTTATATTTCATTTTTATTATTCTTTATGTATTTATTGTTTTGTATTTTGGGTGTGTGTATTTTATTGCTATGACTGTATCCCCTGTGAATGTTATATCTTCAATAAAAAAATAAAAAAAACTAATCAATTCTCTTTCCGGCTCAGACTGCTTTAGTTAAGTTTATGGGGCTGTCACGTGATGAACGAATGACTTGGAAAACCCGAAGACTTGTCAGATAAGAGGTGAGGTGAGCTAATCATAGACTGAAGACCCAGATAAACAATGAATTAATATTTTCTGTTTCTTATTGCAGTTTTGTATTGTTTGTAGTAATAGTGTGATCAACGTTTGCGTTAGTAGACGTGTTAGGGAAGTAACACGTAACATTTTAATTATATTTTGCTAAAATGAACGAAATTACTCGAAAAAAGATTAGTTCATTTTGCTGAACGAGACTCAAAGGTCCGAGTTGGTAAAATGATCCGAACTTCCCATCACTAATCTCAAGATGTTTATGAACAATGAAGAAGATCATTACTAAACACACAAAAAATTACCCTAATGCTTTCGTTAAAAGATAATTCTCACGTTCTAAAATAAACTTATTTATTACTTTTCTTCCTTTGAAATGAATTAACTCTGACTTCATGAATGCAATGCTGTATTAACAGAAAGAAAACTTTAGTAACATAAACAAGTGCTCAACCAAAGGGAACGCTAATCACTATAAAACAACAACACATTTTAGGAAAATCAACGTAAATTTATGAAGTTAGCTTATGTGATGTTCTCTCAAATATTTCAGTTGTATTGAAAATTCAACATTCAAGATGACTTTGGGAAACGAGTGAATGCAACTAGTGAAAGATAACTGCAGACATGGAGGAAATGAGTGAAAAGTCTATTAAGACTATTTTTCTTTTCTTCTTCTGTTGTTATGTTGCACATTAGCAACATATTAGTGCACTGCTGCCTCTCACTGGTATATTAATGTCATTGGTTCCTTTGTGGCTACTTAAATATTTTAAGTGTGTCACTCAAAATAGTAAGTAAATTGTTTTATTTGCCTTGAAAGTAGCTGTAACTTAATAAAACCTAGTAAGTATAACAACTAAGTAAAGATAGTAGGATAATAGAGGTAAACTATTTTTACAGTGTACAGTTTTATCTTTACCAAATTCTTTTTTCCATTATTTTCTGGTTTCCATTTGAATGATTCCATTAAATTTTAATAATCAAAAGCATCTCCAATTAATTGATTTTATTAAAAAAAAAAAATATATATATATATATATATATATATTTAATTTTTTTTTCTTTCAGAAATACTGCACATTTACATTTTTCTCCTAAATAAATTCTGGTAAATACTCCTTTTAAAAAGTGTTTATTGATCATAGTTTTATTGTTATTAGACTAGAACACGTGGATATGTTGTCATTCTTACACTACAATACTGAACTTTAATTTCAGTGATTTGAACTATGAGATGGACACTTGCTTCTTGCACTCTACATTGCACTTCACCCTTTCCCAATCCCCCTCGAAATCTAGTGTTAACCTGCGATGTGAAATACCAACATGCCTATATCGCCCCCCAGGGTGATGCTTTGTAGTCTACCCGTCAAATCTAAACATAGAAAATCGTTTAGATGAAAAGTTATGTGCCAATTAACAATTCTCTGCAAGTCTAAAAACTATTTATCAAAAAGGCTTTCTACTTTTATCTTAAAAGAGATACTGCTTGGTTAATCAGATGGTCACTGCAGTCACCCGGATCCAGTACGTATTCAGACCAGATGGTGGATCAGCACCTAGAGAGGACCTCTACAGCCCTGAAAGTCAGCAGAGACCAGGACAACTAGATGAGCCCCAGATACAGATCCCCAGTAAAGACCTTGTCTCAGACGGCCACCGGGACAAGACCACAGGAGCCAGTTGAGTCCTCTGCACAATGTGAATTTGCTGCA
>NW_015505340.1:22069-38898 GCF_001515645.1 Sinocyclocheilus grahami | reverse complement strand
GTTGTTTCAGGGTTGGCATCATCTGAGGTCCTCTGAGGGCTTGGCATCATCTCTTCTCAGGTTTTCTGGATCCAAGTGGCAAAAACAGAGAAACAAATAGAGACATAATTAGCATAGCTGCTGTTCTAACCCAGCAAATGTATTTGTTTAACCCAACTAAAGAATAATAATGTGCATTTGATCAGATATAACTGCAGTACAAGATTATGAGATGCATTATTTGAATGCTTGGCCTATAGTGTCGAACGCAGCACTAAGATCAAGTAAAACTAGCAATGAGATACAGCCTTGGTCTGACGCAAGAAGCAAGTCATTTGTAATTTTAACAAGTGCAGTTTCTGTGCTATGGTGGGGCCTGAAACCCGACTGAAATTCTTCATAGAGATATTTTTTTGCAGGAAGGAGGACAGTTGAGCAGAGACAACTTTTTCTAAAATTTTAGACATAAAAGGAAGATTTGAGATGGGTCTGTAATTTGCCAGTTCACTAGGATCTAGTTGTGGTTTCTTAATAAGAGGCTTAATACCCGCCAGCTTGAATGGTTTTGGGACGTGACCTAAAGACAACGACGAGTTAATAATATTGAGAAGCGGTTCTTCTGCTACAGGTAACAACTCTTTCAGTAATTTAGTGGGTACAGGATCTAACAGGCATGTTGTTGGTTTAGATGCAGTGATAAGTTTATTTAGCTCTTCCTGTCCTATAGTTGTAAAGGACTGAAGTTTATCTTTTGGTGCGATGAATGAAGCTGAAGTATTATACGCTGTAGAATCTACATTTGTTATTGTATTTCTGATGTTATCAATTTTATCAGTGAAGAAATTCATAAAGTCATTACTATTAAACTGTGAGGGAATATATAGATCGGGTGGCGTCTGGTTATTTGTTAATTTAGCCACTGTGCTAAATAAAAACCTTGGATTGTTTTGGTTATTTTCTATGGGTTTGTGGATATGCTCGGCATAGGTTTCGGAAGCGGCGGTGCCCGCTCTCAGTTTCCGCGAGAAGGCGGTGCCCGCTCACGAGGCTCCAGAAGCGGCGGTGTCCTCTCTCAGTTCCCCCGAGGCGGCGGTGTCCGCTCACAAAGCTCCGGAAGCGGCGATGTCCACTCACAAGGTTTCGGAAGTGGCGGTGCCTGCTCTCAGTTCCCCCGAGGCGGCGGTGTACGCTCACAAAGCTCCGGAAGCGGCGGGGTCCACTCACAAGGTTTCGGAAGTGGCGGTGCCCACTCTCAGTTCCCGCGAGACGGCGGTGCCCGCTCACAAGGCTCCAGAAGCGGCGGTGTCCGCTCGCAGTGCCCCCGAGGCGGCGGTGTCCGCTCACTGTTCCCCCGAGGTGGCAGTGTCCGCTCACTGTTCCCCCCAGGCGGCGGTGTCCGCTCTCAGTTCCCTCGAGGCGGTGGTGCCCACTCACGAGGCTCCAGAAGCGGCGGTGCCCGCTCTCAGTTCCCCCCAGGCGGCGGTGTCCGCTCTCAGTTCCCTCGAGGCGGCGGTGCCCACTCACGAGGCTCCAGAAGCGGCGGTGCCCGCTCTCAGTTCCCCCCAGGCGGCGGTGTCCGCTCTCAGTTCCCTCGAGGCGGCGGTGCCCACTCACGAGGCTCCAGAAGCGGCGGTGCCCGCTCTCAGTTCCCCCCAGGCGGCGGTGTCCGCTCTCAGTTCCCTCGAGGCGGCGGTGCCCACTCACGAGGCTCCAGAAGCGGCGGTGCCCGCTCTCAGTTCCCCCCAGGCGGCGGTGTCCGCTCTCAGTTCCCTCGAGGCGGCGGTGCCCACTCACGAGGCTCCAGAAGCGGCGGTGCCCGCTCTCAATTCCCCCGAGGCGGCAGTGCCAGCTCTCAGTTCCCGCGAGGCGGCGGTGCACACTCACGATCCTCCCGAGGCACCAGTGCCCGCTCACGATCCTCCTAAGGTGGCGGTGTCCGCTCACAAAGCTCCGGAAGCGGCGGTGTCCGCTCACAAGGTTTCAGAAGCGGCGGTACACGCTCTCAGTTTACGCGAGACGGCGGTGCCCGCTCACAAGGCTCCAGAAGCGGCGGTGTCCGCTCACAGTGCCCCCAAGGCGGTGGGGTCCACTCTCAGTTCCCCCGAGGTGGCGGTGCCCGCTCACGAGGCTCCAGAAGCGGCGGTGTCCGCTCACAGTTCCCCCGAGGCGGCGGCGTTTGCTTACAGTTCCCCCGAGGCGGTGGAACTCACCTTCATTTTTTTCAAGGCGGCAGCTCCACACACACCGCTGTGGTGGCCGCTGGTTCTGCCCTGGGTGCCCATCCCACTGGCTCTGCCCCAGTCCCCAGGTCCCCCACTACCACACGGACCTGGGACCCCCATCCCTCCCCCTACTCCACCCCCGCTCTGCCGTTCCCCTGGTTGGGCGCTCGGGAATGTCTGGAAGCCGTTCCTTAGAGGAGGGGTCCTGTCAGGGTCTGGTGTCTGGTGTTTCTCCCTCTCACCACCAGAGGTCACCATTTCACATCCTCCCGGACTCCATTACCTTCACTCCACTCACCTGTTCTCTCATTACCTTATTATTGATTAATTTTTCCCAGCTGTTTACCTGATTGCCTCTCCCTTATAAGCTCCCTGTGTTTTCTGTTCTGGGCTCATTTGTCTCAGATAGGTATCGGATCACGCCTTTGATTTGTGGCTGCCCTGTGCTCAGTTTATGTGTGGTGAGCACTTATGTTATTCTGATTTTTTCCCCATTTGGGGTGGTTTCAGTTGTGTTTTTGTTTGTTTGTTGTGTGTTATAAATAAAGACACCCCATCTGCCTGCACTTGAGTCTTCGCCTCTTTCGAACCGTGACACGTGCAAATGCAGCAACTCATTTCCTGAACCTTTTGTGTGTATGTGTGTGTGTGTGTGTGTTTTAGCTTAGTTTAATGTGCCATAGAATAGCGAATAAATTCCATTTACATTTATAAAGAAGTATTGTCTTGTGTCGTGTATTTTTTAAGTTAAACTCTGCCCAGATCCGGCTACCTAGCTCGTAGCATATAAATTATCACAAGCATGTATTAACCTTTGGCCAGGGATAGTACAAATATTCAAATTAGTAAGATATACTGATGTTAACGTCTCGCTGGAAGAACGTTCGATAAAGTGTAAACTATCAATTTTGGAATCAGTTAAATCAGGTTGATTTTGAATTTTCAGGTTTGATTCTGCCTCTGAAAAGAGTTCAAATAAAATAGTTAAATTCTTTACATAAATGGTGGAGTATCGAAAGCGGGCAGATTTGGCTTAAAAAATTCATAACACCAGGACATTATTGTGAATCTTTTCTATTTTTATCCGGAAGAATAGATTAGATACAGAGAAACAGAGTTTGTTGTGTTACTGTATACTCTATTGTGGAATGCCAGCATGTTGAATGAATGAAGTGAAACTCAAGTTGTTGTTTAAAGTTGAACTGCAGTAAAACTTTTAATTTTGTCTGTCGAGACAAAAACTAAGTCGCTCTAAAAGCGCACGAGCATGTTCCTCGTTTTTCTTTCTCTTAAATGGCCTTCATATTTTGATGTGTTGTGCGTGTCCCACTTCCAGTCAGGCTATTAATCTCCCGGCTTGAGAATTAACTTAGCTAATTAATGCTCTCTTGCCATTTATTGACTAAAACTAGTGAACTTTAAACGCGGCGCTCAGAAGAGTGTCCCAACGTTATTTAATGGGAGAACTGTGAAATCTTGTTCAAGTAGAATTGTGGTTAAATCCACGTGTGTCTTTGTATGTATAAATAGACTACCACAAAGTGCTTAGATCCGCCGAGATCTACAATAACGTTATTGTATTAATTGCAGAAAATCTGTAGATGAATTTACCTCACTCTAATGAGTTGAGATTGTTCAGCTCTGTAAGATAAGAACCTCAATAGTGTTTTTTTTATCTCCTGTGATGTACTTTAAACTGTGTATAACCATAGACTGTGTGTAGCACATGCTAGTTATTGCAGGGTACGTTGCCATAGTAACAGCCGTAACCCGGAGGTTCTAAGAAACCTTTTCCGGAGTAACTTTCAAGTGCGCAAGCGCAGTCCACCAGGGCCATTTTTGAGCTGTTTGTAAACAAATAAGCCTAGCATGAGCTAAGCTAACTGAAGCTAATGAGTTTGCATTGAAGCCTAGGCAAAGCTATTAGCATTGAAGGCTAGCGGTTAGCATTCGGTCGCATCTTGTGGTCTTGAGTGCAGTGTTTTGAAATGTTGAAGTGATCTAAGCTTTTGCATCTGAACTTTTATCTGAACTCTCACACTAGGGGGTTCTTTCACCTCATCTCTCTTTCTTTTACACTTATCCATCTTACCTCTCTTCACCTCTCCTCCCATTGAAAAGAACATTGACAGATGCAAACTTAATACCTTAATGTAACTGTTATGCGATTTTAACCAACCATCAGATTAGCGATCTCCCAGTTAGTTTTAATCACGCTCGTATAAAGGTTTGTCATTTCCCCTTCAGCTTGTTTACTATACCAGTTTAAATGCTGTTGTTTTATTAACAATTAATTATGGTTCTCGTCCTCATTACTTTAATGCTACGTTGTGATTAATTCCATAACTGCTCTTATAATTTTAGTGACATCAGTAGATATTATTAATTTGCTATTCTTAAGGATTTGAAATCGTTAATTTAATTTCATAATTAATTACATATTTGAATTTTTTATTTTATTTAATTTCATAAATTAATTTCAGTTCCTGCTTTCACATAGCAACAATATCTACTGATTAATTTAATTATAAATTGCTCTTATAATCTAATGACAACAACATTAGAATTTTTAATCATTAACTATCAATAGGGCTCTGAAATTTTTAATTGCATTTGTAAGTAATTAGGGTGGTACGGATTAAGCTAATTATAATTGCCCTTATGATTGTAATAATATCAGTAGGTATTAGTAACTTGCTATCCTTAGGGATTCAAAATTTCTAATTTAATTTCATAATTAATTGCAGATTTGAAATTTTTGTTTCATTTAATAATTAATTACAGTTCCTGTTTCCATATTGCAACAATATTTGCTGATCAGTTAAACTGTCATTGCTCTGATCATTTTAATGACAAACATTAAGATTTTAATCCTTAACTGTCAATAATGCTCTGAAATTTTAATTTCATCTGTAGCTCATTAGGGTTGGGTTACCCTGCTTCAAGGTACTTATTGATTAATTTTTTTAATTTTGACATCATTAAATTTTAAACAGGAAATACCATTTCTAATTTGAAATTCTAATTCCATTTGCAATTAAGTTCTGCGTCTACCTGTTAGGCATTCTTTTCTCCCTCCTTCAGTTATTGAATTAACCCAGCTAAAATTTCATAAGTTTGCCCGTTTGGCTTAAGCCTGTGTAGGGATTTATATCCATAAACAGACCCTGATATGCCATGGGATCATCCCAGCACATGACTCCAATATTCGTGGGGCGACTTCCTGTCAGTCTTGTTAACTCATCTACTCATTAGATCGAAACTAATTCAATCAGGAGACAACAAAGCTTTCTTTGTATCAGAACTGGAAGGTTCGTTCACAACATATAGAAACCACGATGTCTTGTGACCACCAATGGATGGAACTATTATGTCCAAACAGGGCTTTATAGAAGTTATTAACAAAACCTGCAGAAGTATGCCCCACAGGAGCATGTGACTTGTGCATGAAAAAAAGGAACCACACAGGGCGTGGCTAAGCCCTGCACCCACCATCTGATTGGACAACGACCTGTGGGCTGGACAAAAGTCAGCCTGCTTAAAAATGGACATCAAGCCCTTACGCTGCTGCTCGCCTCTCTCGCTCATGACCTCTGACTTTCCTTTTGGTAACAGCGCTACAAGCGCTTCCCTGCTGTAACACCGCATCGCAAGACTCCAGAACTCAAACACTTCAGTTGAAGCTTTGTAACTCTGCAGAACGCAAAGTCTTGCTAAAGCAGTCTCTCTCTCAGAAGAACCAGAGGCTCTTCCGTAACCCAGCAAGCCACCAATCCACCGAGGGCTTCCCCAAAGGATGTCATCCAAACGTCATTCCGGCACCAAAGCGACCAACCAATCAGCAACGGAATTTCCCTCCAGCAGCCAAACCAAAAACTTCTCAACAACTCAGATGTCACCAAAGCAAAACGCAAGTAAATGAACAAAATCTTATCTCTGCTGAACTGGTGTCGAGCTAATTTAAGCAGTAAACATAAGCCAAATATCTGCTTTGTGATTCTCTCGGGTTGAATTTAAAACCACTCGTGGAAACGAGTGTTAGAACTTTGAAACTTCATGCAACTCCGTTAACTCATTCCTTCAATTTTCTGAGCTGTATATGTGTGTGTGTATGTGTGTGTTTTAGCCTAGTTTTAATGTAATCTAGAATAGCCAATAAAATTCATGTTTCATTTATAAAGGATCATTGTCTGGTGTCATGAAATTTTAGTCAAAACCTTTGCCAAAGATCATTGTTACCTCTCTTAAGAGCTTACAAATTATCATAATCGTATTGACCTGTGGCCGGGGAAAATACATATTCAATTTGTTAAAATATACTGAGGTCACGGCTCGCTAGACGACCGTTGATTTAAAGTGTAAAATAACAAATTTGAAATCAGTTTTAATCAGGTGGACCTCGAATTTTCAGATCTGAGTCCTTTCAAAACCTGAATGAATTATTAATAATTAATTCCCTAAAATTAAGTAATCAAGTCATTACATCTGGTGGAGAATGCGGGCAGATTTGACTGAGAAATCAATGACCCAAGATAATATTATGAATTTTCTCTATTTTTATCCGGAAAAATAGATAAAAGACAAAAGAAACAGATTTGTTGTGGCACTAGATAATTTTGTTGTGTATCAGAGCGTGTTGAATGAATGAAGTGAAACTCGAGAGTTTGTTGTAAAGAATTGAACTGCAGTAAAACATTTAATTTTGTCCACAGAGACAAAATAAGTCGCTCTCGAAAAGCGCACAAAGGAAGAAACGAGCATTTTTCCTCGTTTACTTTCTCTAAAAAGGCCTCAGAGTGTGATTTGTGTAAGTGCGTATCCCACTTCCAAACGCAACTCTGCTCCCCGGTTTGAGAATATCAGACTAGCTAGCTGATAGTCCTCTGCCATTTAATTCACTAAAACTAGTGAACTTGAAACGCGGTCCTCAGAGAGAGTGTCCGAAACGTTATTATTACTTTTGGGAGAATTGTGAAATTGTGGTTAAATCCACGTGTTTTTGTCTGTATAAATATGTGCCGATATCATCGACAGTTATTGTATTAATTGCAGTGAATCTGTAGATTAATTCACCTCACTCGGAACGAGTTGAGATTAGATTTATAAAGATAAATCTGTAGTGCTTTTTCGTTGTTCAGTGTGGAATGCACCGCCATTACCACATGAAGGGCGTGAACTGTGTATAACGAGCAACTGTGTGTTATTGCAGGATATGTAGCCATAGTAACAGCCAGCCATAGTAACAGCCATAGCCCGGAAGTCCTGAGAAACCTTTTCCGGGGTAACTTTCAGTCCGCCAGCGCCATGTTGAGCTGTTGTAAACAAAGAGCCAAGCTAAGCTATTAGCGTTGAAGGCTAGTGGTTAGCACGTAGCATTTGTGTGGTCTCAAATGCAGAGTGTTGTGCAGTGTTTGAAGTGTTGAAGTGACCTGATCAGTACATCTGAACATTGTCTTTCGCCATTTCATACTGATTTCATCCTATCTCTCTCTCTCTCCTCCCATTGAAAAGAACAGACAGATGCAAACTTTATAAACCTTATTGCAAAGCGATTTTAACCAAATGTCAGATTAGCGATCCCACAATTGGTTATGATCACGTTTGTTTAAAAGGGTTGTCCTTTTCCCTTCAGCGTGTTAATATATCAGTTTGAACTGCTACCATTGTGTTGTTATTAACAATTAATCCTGGCCAGCCTAGGCCGTTTTACTTTAATGCTACGTTGTGATTAATTCAGCTATAACTGCGCTTATAATTTGAGGGACCCCAGTAGATATTATCAATGTGCTATACTTAAGGATTTGAAATCGTTAATTTTACTTCGTAATTAACTATAGATTTGAAATTTGAATTTCATTTCATAAATTAATTACAGTTCCAGCTTCCACATAGCAACAACATCTACTGATTAATTTAATTATAAATTGCTCTTATTATCTGGTGACCATAACATTGGAATTTTTAATCATTAACTATCAAAATTGCTCTGAAATTTTAATTTCTGTAAATAGTTAAGGTTAGGGTTGGGTTCCCTATTCAATGATACAGTTAATTAATTTAATTATAGTTGCTCTTATCAACTGTTAATAATGACACCAGTAGATATTGTTGGTTTATCCGTAGGGATTTGAAATTAAGTTAATTTCATAATTAATTACAGATTTGAAATTTTAATTTCATTTCATAAATTAATTTCAGTTCCTGCCTCCACATAGTAACAATACTTATTGATGAAGTTGAATTGTAATTGCTAATTATAATTTAAAGACAACAACATTAAAAGTTTAATCTTTAAGGATAACAAGTTACTAATACTGATTTCATAATTAATTACATATTTGGAATTTTAATTTCATTTAATAATTAATTACGGGTCCTGTTTCCATATTGCCACGATATTTGCTGATCAGTTCAACTATAATTGCTTTGCTAATTTTAATGACAAACATCATCAAAATTTGAATCCTTAACTGTCAATAAGGCAATAACATTTTAATTTCATGGTTAGCCCATTAGGGTGTGGGTTATCCTGCTTCAAGATATTAATTGACTAATCGTAATTTTTAATTACTCTCATCAATTTTAATGATAACATCATTAAATTTTAACCAGGAAATATCACTTCTAACCTGAAATTCTAATTTAATTTGCAATTGGCCTTCGTTCCTCTCCCTTTAAGGTATTTAATTCACTCAGCAAAATTTTTATAAATTTGCCCGTTTGGCTTAAGCCTGTTAGTGGCAAAACCCCAAAAGGAAAATCAGGGTTTTCCTCAGCACTTAAGAAAAGTTAGTTTATCCTGCTAACACAGCAAAACCAACCCCCTAGGTGTATCAATTTAACAGCGACACCACCCTGTCATTTTTCTTAACATTGTAAGCAAAACTTTTCTCTCTTCTCCTTCTCTCTCTCAGCTGTTTCCTTCTGAGTTGACTACTGCGGTTGTTTGCTGGGATTTTGCCTGTGAAAAATCACAAAGCAGATATTTTTAGCAATTGAACAGGTACAGTGGGTACGGAAAGTATTCAGACCCCCTTAAATTTTTCACTCTTTGTTATATTGCAGCCATTTGCTAAAATTATTTAAGTAAAAATTTTTTCCTCATTAATGTACACACAGCACCCCATATTGACAGAAAAACACAGAATTGTTGACATTTTTGCAGATTTATTAAAAAAGAAAAACTGAAATATCACATGGTCCTAAGTATTCAGACCCTTTGCTCAGTATTTAGTAGAAGCACTCTTTTGATCTAATACAGCCATGAGTCTTTTTTGGGAAAGATGCAACAAGTTTTTCACACCTGGATTTGGGGATCCTCTGCCATTCCTCCTTGCAGATCCTCTCCAGTTCTGTCAGGTTGGATGGTAAACGTTGGTGGACAGCCATTTTTACAGCCTCCAGAGATGCTCAATTGGGTTTAAGTCAGGGCTCTGGCTGGGCCATTCAAGAACAGTCACAGAGTTGTTGTGAAGCCACTCCTTCGTTATTTTAGCTGTGTGCTTAGGGTCATTGTCTTGTTGGAAGGTAAACCTTCGGCCCAGTCTGAGGTCCTGAGCACTCTGGAGAAGGTTTTCGTCCAGGATATCCCTGTACTTGGCCGCATTCATCTTTCCCTCGATTGCAACCAGTCGTCCTGTCCCTGCAGCTGAAAAACACCCACACAGCATGATGCTGCCACCACCATGCTTCACTGTTGGGACTGTATTGGACAGGTGATGAGCAGTGCCTGGTTTTCTCTACACATACCGTTTAGAATTAAGGCCAAAAAGTTCTATCTTGGTCTCATCAGACCAGAGAATCTTATTTCTCACCATCTTGGAGTCCTTCAGGTGTTCCATGCGGGCTTTCATGTGTCTTGCACTGAGGAGAGGCTTCCGTCGGGCCACTCTGCCATAAAGCCCCGACTGGTGGAGGGCTGCAGTGATGGTTGACTTTCTACAACTTTCTCCCATCTCCCGACTGCATCTCTGGAGCTCAGCCACAGTGATTTTGGGTTCTTCTTTACCTCTCTCACCAAGGCTCTTCTCCCCCGATAGCTCAGTTTAGCGGGACGGTAAAAATTTACTTAAATGATTTTAGCAAATGGCTGCAATATAACAAAGAGTGAAAAATGTAAGGGGGTCTGAATACTTTCCGTACCCACTGTATATGAAACTTAAGAACGTTATTTCAAAATTGTCTTCCATTTACCTTCACTCTCTTGCGAAACCCTACCCAGCTTAGAGGACCGACCGGCATCCGCCAAAATTTGAACAAGCATCTAAGAGCAATCTAATTGGTGGACGGTGTCAATCTTAACATCTAAGAAACCAATACTGACATTTTTATTATTTTCCCTTCACCCAAAGGAATTTTAATAACAACCACAGTCCTCGTATCCAAACCTAACCAAAAGGGAAAAGAGAAGGTATTGTGTTGTTTTATCCTTCCCTCTCATCTTACCAATAACTCCCTGTCCTTACAAAAAAAAAAACGTTTCTCTTACAGGAAAATTGGAAGCAGCCAATTAATATCCTGTTCTCTGCTCTGTTTGTTTGTTATTTTTCTTTCCTCCCTCCGTTCTCTAGCTGTGCTACCTGTGTGTGTGCTTACTAATTTTCCCCACAGAGACTACAAATTAGGAGCACACCCACCAGAGAATCACAGTCGCCGAGAACTACACTCACCTGTCCCTTACACACTCACTGTCAAAACACATGTGACATTGCATACTTACACCCCTGTTTTGCCTTGTTTGTTTTGTTTTGTTTTGTTTTCTCTTCTTCAAGGTCTGTGTCAGTCTAGGTCCTAGACTGTCTCCCTCACCTAGGCTGTCTCCCTCACCACGCCAAAACATGTCTCGCACTACAGACTCTGTTGGCCACTGGGAAGACCTCGAGACCTGGCTAAGTGTTGCAACAGACAGCCTCCTACCTAAGGCTGCTGAAACACTGAGGCATCAGACACAGGACCAGCTGGATGACAACATAGCAAACCTCATGAAACAAGACCCAAGTCAGAGCTACAGTCACAAAGAATTAGCAAAGATCACCGGCTCCTTAAGCCACACACTCATCGCCACCCTCAAGCTGAGCGACAGGCACGCCGCCCATCTCCAGCAGGAGCTAACACGCGCACAACGACGCGTCGAGCAGCTAGAACTGGAGGCTCAGGAACGACAGGAAGGGCCTGATGAAATGGAACAAGGCGCCGAGGAGGAGATCACTAGGCTAAAAGAGACCCTAGCAGCTAATACCCAAGAGATGGAACAAGGCAAGCCTGACTACGCTGATCACTCCAGCAAACTACAATATGCAGAACAGCTCCTGGAAAAGGCAAAGGCCGACTTCAGAGACAAGAACCGCAGAATTAAAGCCCTCGAAACTCACCTGGATGAGTCAAGAAATTAGATCAGTTGCCTAACACAACAGCTGGACTACATCAAAGAGAAGTCCGAAAGGGGGAGGGGGCAGTGCTGAAACATTCACCGGCTCCCTCTGAAGAACTTTACCTCACGACAAAGCTAAAAGAACTTGCTCCAGCCAGCCACAGATCATCGCATGGCTTGGACCTCAAAGATCTCGACAAGCTCGCCAGAAACATTGGCAAATTCACCCCAAGTGTGCCAGGTAGCCAGGATGTCCAAGCTTATCTGCAAGACGTCGATTTCCATCTGGAAATGAGACCCAATGTCACTGACAAAGATAGACTCTATTTGCTCCGAACAACATCCAGCCCTGAAGTGCACAGCTTCCTGGACCGGCAGCCTGCTCACACAAAAACTGATTACCACCTGCTCCAAGAAGCCCTCATTAAAGAATTCGCTGACCCTGAATCAGAACAAGTACTAGTGGCTGCCCTGGAGACGAAACAAGGTCTTCATGAATCTCCTCAAGCCTACTACAGCCGACTCAAACGAGCATACTTCAGAACTCGCAACGAACCGGACATGGAAGATGATCTGAACTTCAAAACTCTCTTCCTGAGAAACCTTGGACCTCAAAGATCTCGACAAGCTCGCCAGAAACATTGGCAAATTCACCCCAAGTGTGCCAGGTAGCCAGGATGTCCAAGCTTATCTGCAAGACGTCGATTTCCATCTGGAAATGAGACCCAATGTCACTGACAAAGATAGACTCTATTTGCTCCGAACAACATCCAGCCCTGAAGTGCACAGCTTCCTGGACCGGCAGCCTGCTCACACAAAAACTGATTACCACCTGCTCCAAGAAGCCCTCATTAAAGAATTCGCTGACCCTGAATCAGAACAAGTACTAGTGGCTGCCCTGGAGACGAAACAAGGTCTTCATGAATCTCCTCAAGCCTACTACAGCCGACTCAAACGAGCATACTTCAGAACTCGCAACGAACCGGACATGGAAGATGATCTGAACTTCAAAACTCTCTTCCTGAGAAACCTTCATCCTGGGGTAAGCCACCATCTTGGCGTCCTTGCATGTCCGCAAACAATGAGTGCTCAACAGTTGCGAGACTTGGCGCATAAAGCCTACGGCAAACAAAAGATGGCCTCAGAAAAGGGTGCCAAATCCACAGCAGTTCTTGACTTCAACACTCAAAGTCAGGAGCTGGCTCTAGAGGGCACCCAACATCAAGACCATGCCAAGCCGCAACACAAAGAGTGGAACACACCCTCATCCAACAGAGAACGGGACTCCCACGCTGGTACCCGACCTAAACAGAGGAACAACCGCTGGGATGGAGCACGTGGACGACAACACTCACCTGGACGTCACTGGGAAATAGCTTGGGACCAATCCAGACCTCGTGAGAATCAATGGGACAGATCATGGAATCAGCCAAACTCATTTGGAAACTCAAGAGGAAAAGGCTTGTGGGAATCCAACAGAACCTCCAAGGAAAAACGACAAACACACCCTGGAGCAAGCAGTCCAAGGAATCGACGAAAGAACTTGCAAAGATTCCAAGCTGACCGAGATCAAACTGAATCCACACCAGAACAAAAGACATCACAGTGTTTCGACTCACAAGAACTGATGAAAATGATTATGAAAGAGTTCTTCCAATGCAAGGAGGAGGATCGGAAGTGGGAAAAGAAAGACAAACCAGAGTCAGCCTGACTAGCAGCGGAACAGGATGGCAGTGACCACCTGACCCAACAGACCACAGAGAACAGCACTTCCTCACCTCACTCTCAGAGAACTGTAACCTCCATAACTTCAGAAGGACAAGAAATCCTACCTGAACAACCCGCAAAACAGTCAGAAACTGACCCAACACCTGATGCGTCAGATCACAGCAGCGTCCAACAAACACCTGCTGACGAAACCCCTCAAGTTCCTGAAAGTGCTGTCTTGGTCGTCTGCCACTCTTCCAAAGAACACCAGATCAGTCCTGACATCCTAACTGTCTCATCCCAAACTCCAGTCCCTCAACTCCTGGGCGACCTCATTGAGAAAGATATAGCAAGAAAGCTTTACCTCTCCATCATCATCGAACGCCACATCAAAGTCAAAGCTCTTCTCGACACAGGAGCCGACATCACCCTAATGTCGACCGAACTCCTTGAAGAAGTCCAAGAGAGAACAAAGAGGTCTAACAGACCCCTCAAACTCCAAAGCTGCGAGCTGAGCCTTCAAACATATTCCCACACGGGCCTACAACTAAAACATATGGCCCAAATTCACCTAACTGTGGGACCAATGGACCTCGTTCACCCAGTATACGTCTCAACACTCACCATGTATCCACTGCTTATTGGAAAAGACCTGCTTAATCGCTTTGAACCCTTAATAGACTTCAAGCACCTAAAGATATGGACGCAAGTCCGCGAGCCTCTGCTCTTCCAGTCAGTAGACTCCCAACGAGTCGCAGTGTCAAGCCACAGACACTGCCGCCCATTCACTGACCGATGATGCAATGTCAAAGTCAGGGCCAGGGCCAACCTCAACTCCAAGCAGCAAGAACCTGGACCCTTTCCTCTGCTCAATGCAGGCGCCTGACTCAGACTCAGGCCCCCTTCTAATCATGACTGCCATAAATGTCCACGATATATCAGTGTCTGATGCAAGATCATCTGTGCTGTGGACATACGATGGAACAACAGACACCTGAGTCACTACTTTCTCGTCGTCCCCAACCTACCTCATGAAATATATATTGGAGAAGACATCATGGTCTGGCTCAATGCCTGTGTGGACATCGTGAACGACGTCATATGGGCTCCCCTGTCGCACCAACTGACCACTGCAGTCAACCTCAAGAACCTTCGAGCTGGTCAAACAATGCCAGATGCATGCGCCATGATCAGAGAGCCAGAATTTACAATACCTGTCTACAGAGAGTGTCAGCGTCCGCCTCAACATGCGACCTGGCCCCTCTCTCGACAGTAAACTAGGCCTCTTCCAATCTTCCAGGACCTGCCTAAGACTAGGACTGACCTTGGAAGCCACACCTCTCATTGAAGTGTCATCTCATGCTGTGTATGTGTTGTTCAACAACTTGCACCGCTCTTGTTTAGCCTGTATATGCTCCCACTAAGTCAAATAATGAGAAAGAACCAAATCGCCTATCACAGCTATGCAGATGATACCCAGATTTACCTAGCCTTATCTCCAAATGACTACAGCCCCATTGACTCCCTCTGCCAATGCATTGATGAAATTAACAGTTGGATGTGCGAGAACTTTCTTCAGTTAAACAAAGAAAAAACCGAAGTCATTGCATTTGGAAACAAAGATGAAGTTCTCAAGGTGAATGCATACCTTGACTCTAGGGGTCTAACAACTAAAAATCAAGTCAGGAATCTTGGTGTGATTCTGGAGACAGACCTTAGTTTCAGTAGTCATGTCAAAGCTGTAACTAAATCAGCATACTATCATCTCAAAAACATTGCAAGAATTAGAGGTTTTGTTTCCAGTCAAGACTTGGAGAAACTTGTTCATACCTTTATCACCAGCAGGGCGGACTATTGTAATGTTTCATTACCGGCCTTCCCAAGAAGACCATTAGACAGCTGCAGCTCATCCAGAACGCTGCTGCCAGGATTCTGACTAGAACCAGAAAATCTGAGCATATTACACCAGTCCTCAGGTCCTTACACTGGCTTCCAGTTATATTTAGGATTGATTTTAAAGTACTTTTACTTGTTTATAAATCACTCAATGGCCTAGGACCTAAATATATAGCAGATATGCTCACTGAATATAAACCTAACAGACCACTCAGATCATTAGGATCGAGTCAGTTAGAAATACCAAGGGTTCACACAAAACAAGGGGAATGTGCTTTTAGTTATTATGCCACCCGCAGTTGGAATCAGCTTCCAGAAGAGATCAGATGTGCTAAAACATTAGTCACATTTAAATGCAGACTCAAAACTCATCTGTTTAGCTGTGCATTTATTGAATGAGCACTGTGCGATGTCCGAACTGATTGCACTATATTATATGTATAATCGTTTTCTTAAATTCATTTTAAACCTCTTAAATCAAATTTTTTTATATAATTTTCAAAGTTTTTAAATTCCTTGTTTTATTGTTGTGATTATTGTTTTTATTTTATTTTATGTAAAGCACTTTGAATCACCATTGTGTATGAAATGTGCTATACAAATAAACTTGCCTTGCCTTGCCTTGCCCCTGTAACAGCACGTACTCTGCCCCGATATGGCCAGTTCTAAAGCCCAATGGCAAATGGCGGCCCACCATTGACTATCGCAAATTAAACCAGCAAATACCCTTATCGCGATGGCCTATGACTATGACCCAAAATCAAAGGCTCAACGATCATTTCCACATTGGACATCGCCTCGCGATTTTGGACAATCCCAGTCCACCCTGATGACCAACCCAAGCTGGCATTCACCTTTGGCAATCGACAATACAGCTTCACACGGTGCCCCTTTGGCTATGCCAACTCACCAGCTGAATTCAACATCTTCCTGAACAAAGCATGTCCTGATGCCAGAACCAGAGGGAACCTCGTTTACGTGAATGATGTTCTTTTGAAAAGCTCAAATGTGGCAGACCACCTCAAAGAAATCGGTCACATCCTGAACCAGCTGACAACAGCAGGAGCAAAGATCGCCCTCCACAAAGGACAATGGTGCAAAACCAAAGTGAACTATGTCGGCCTGCTCGTCGGACGAGACGGCATCGAACCACAGTCCAGTCGCACCCAAGCAATCCAAAACATAAATACACCCACTAAAATTTCTGAGCTACGAAGCTTTCTGGGAGTGTGCAATTATTAAAGACAGTTTATTGAAAACTACACTGACATCGCACGACCACTAACCTCCCTCCTGAGAAAGGACGAACCCTTCGTTTGGTCGGAAGCCCAGGACACAGCTATGAGTGAGCTCAAACTATGCCTGTGCTATGCCCCATGCCTGGCCTACCCAGACCCAGGAAAGGAATTCTATCTGGATGCTGGATTCTCCAACCATTGCCTCAGCGCAGGCCTGTACCAGCTCCAAGACAAGCGAGTGGTCGCTTATGCCAGCAAAATGCTACTTCCCCCAGAATGCAAATACTCAGCATTGCTTTGCACTAAATGGGCCATCCAGCGTTTCTCCAACTACATTGGCGCTCAGAAGGTTATCATTGAAACCTGTCACCAGCCAGTAACCTTCCTCAACAGCCGACGAATCAGGGATGGCGTGGT
>NW_015505340.1:0-21234 GCF_001515645.1 Sinocyclocheilus grahami | reverse complement strand
AAAAGCTCAAATGTGGCAGACCACCTCAAAGAAATCGGTCACATCCTGAACCAGCTGACAACAGCAGGAGCAAAGATCGCCCTCCACAAAGGACAATGGTGCAAAACCAAAGTGAACTATGTCGGCCTGCTCGTCGGACGAGACGGCATCGAACCACAGTCCAGTCGCACCCAAGCAATCCAAAACATAAATACACCCACTAAAATTTCTGAGCTACGAAGCTTTCTGGGAGTGTGCAATTATTAAAGACAGTTTATTGAAAACTACACTGACATCGCACGACCACTAACCTCCCTCCTGAGAAAGGACGAACCCTTCGTTTGGTCGGAAGCCCAGGACACAGCTATGAGTGAGCTCAAACTATGCCTGTGCTATGCCCCATGCCTGGCCTACCCAGACCCAGGAAAGGAATTCTATCTGGATGCTGGATTCTCCAACCATTGCCTCAGCGCAGGCCTGTACCAGCTCCAAGACAAGCGAGTGGTCGCTTATGCCAGCAAAATGCTACTTCCCCCAGAATGCAAATACTCAGCATTGCTTTGCACTAAATGGGCCATCCAGCGTTTCTCCAACTACATTGGCGCTCAGAAGGTTATCATTGAAACATGTCACCAGCCAGTCACCTTCCTCAACTGCCAACGAATCAGGGATGGCGTGGTAACCAACGCACGCATAGCTACCTGGTTAATGACGCTCCAAGGACGGGACGTCGAGGCAAGATATGCCCAAAACCACAAATCATCTCTAGAAAATGGGCTAGCAGCCTGCCAGAACTGTTCAATGGACACGCTGCACACAACAGCAGAACCTAAAGAACCTTTACCGCCGTAAATGAAAAACCACAGGTACTTAGAGGAGAATGTGTGTGAAGGGATGCCCACAGCATATGTCGATGGCTGCTCCTACAATCAACAGGGAAAGTTGAAAGCTGGAGTGGGAGTGGTCTGGCTCAACAATGACCCTTGCCTGCCACTATTCAAATTAGGCCCTCACTCATCGCAATATGCAGAAATAGCAGCCATCCTCATCACCCTACAATTTGCTGCATCCCACAACATCAAAGATCTCCTCATCTGTACCGACTCGAACTACGCCCGTCTAAGCTTCACATGCCATCTAGCTGGATGGAAACAGAATGGATTCAAGACAGCTAACAACAAGCCTGCCCAGTCAACAATTTGATATCGCAGTGATGTCACCATGAGATCCCAGGATACTCGTGATTAGGTCACAATGTGAGGTCACAGTGAGCTAAAAGTGTAACCTCACAGCGCCCTCATACTAATGTGAGTTCAAAGTGCACTCACTGCACAGAGACTAGGTACCCAGCATGCATTGCAGCATGAAGCTTTTTATTGTCACCATTGTTGAGATTCATACACTAATTCTTGATATTTCTCTGTTTTTAAATGACACCGTAGTTCAAAATGCTCGTGGCATATCGTGCTTTTAAAATTATTCATAAATTATTACATTGTTGTATTCTATACCGTATAATCAAAGAGCTATTATATTTAAAAAGTTTAGATTAATAACTTCACACAAAGACTGAATCTAGGTGATGATTATGTTGTAATCATCAATAACAAACCGATATCACCTAGTTACAGTCTCTTTTTGGTATTCCTTGACATAACAATTGTGCTTTACAAACACAGTTACAGCAGCCCAAAAAAATATAATGTTATAAAGTCAAGGGTCAAGAGCCCAACTAAAGCAAACACTAATCACCTTGATGGTAGCATCAAATGAAACAATAAAACATCATCATCTTAATCTCTGTTAATTCTCAATAAGCGCTTTTGTGGATGTCTGACAGAAAGTCAGAAGTCAGTCTGGTTAATAATGAGTGAAGCTGTTGATGCTGTTTGTGGAGTTGTTTAATCATCCTCTGCTGAGATCACAAAAGATTTTTTCAACAAAATGTATTTTGTATTTCAGTTGATTTGATTGAAGGCTGTGTCTGGAAGTCAGTTGTATGTTTGGAGAAGGTTCTTACAGAATATAGAAAGCCTCCTTGGGGACAGATATTTGAACTGCCTCCTCTCAACCTGCTCAACATTTTGAATTCACAATGAGCTCACATATTACTCACACTGTATCACCGTATGAGAATGGTGTGATGTCACTGTGATCATCACATGATCTCACGTGTTGACTGGGTGTCAAACATCAGGGACTCTTCCAAGCATGCGATGCCATTGTCACTGAACATGACATGATCGTTTATTGGAAAAAGGTCCGAGGCCACTCATGTCAACCAGGACAAGACAAAGATCTCAGTGACCAAACTGATGCCCTCGCCAAAGCAGGTGCATTACACGGAGAGTCCTGGACATTTCCTGTACTCCCACCCACCCCATCAGTGGCTGCCATAACCTGCCGCCAGCACGCCAATGGCACGCAAAACCCCAACCCACGTTGTACTCTCACCTCAATTTGCCGCTGATGATCTCCTCACCCTCCAAGCTTCTATGAGAATGGTGTGATGTCACTGTGATCATCACATGATCTCACGTGTTGACTGGGTGTCAAACATCAGGGACTCTTCCAAGCATGCGATGCCATTGTCACTGAACATGACATGATCGTTTATTGGAAAAAGGTCCGAGGCCACTCATGTCAACCAGGACAAGACAAAGATCTCAGTGACCAAACTGATGCCCTCGCCAAAGCAGGTGCATTACACGGAGAGTCCTGGACATTTCCTGTACTCCCACCCACCCCATCAGTGGCTGCCATAACCTGCCGCCAGCACGCCAATGGCACGCAAAACCCCAACCCACGTTGTACTCTCACCTCAATTTGCCGCTGATGATCTCCTCACCCTCCAAGCTTCGGATCCGACACTGCAAACTATTGCAGCTCCCCTTTCAGACCCATTAACTCGTCCCATTTCCACCTCCGACCTAGCCACTTCCTATGATCTCTGCACGCTCAACTCTATCAAGCACATTTATATGTATATTTAGTCATTTAGCAGATGCTTTTATCCAAAGCGACTTACAAATGAGGTCAATAAAAGCAGTCAAAACTAACAAAAGAGCAACAAAATATAAGTGCAAATGAGTTGTGTTGCATGTTCTGAAAGAAAGGGCCTTATCTTCCTAATGTTGTATAAAGCAAATCTGCAGGACCGGGCAGTTTTAGCAATGTGCTCTGAGAAATTCAACTTATCATCAATCACAACTCCAAGGTTTCTATCTGTTTTTGAAGGAGTTATGGTTGATGAGCCTAATTGGATGGTGAAATTTTGATAAAGTGATGGGTTTGTTGAAACCACAAGCAGTTATGTCTTAGCCAGGTTGAGTTGAAGGTAATGGTCCGTCATCCAAAAAGAAATGTCTGTTAGACATGCTGAGATGTGAGCAGCTATCGTCGGATCATCAGGATGGAATGAGAGGTAGAGTTGAGTGTCATCAGTATAGCAGTGATATGAAAAGCCATGTTTCTGAATGAAACACATGCAAGTAATTAAGTAAATAAGTAAGTAAATCAAGCACATGCTGCATCTCAAAGACGGCGTTCTCGCATATGTCCCTGAGCCCCTCACTGCGCCAAAGCTCATAGTCCCTCAGGGCCAAAGGGGGATAATGCTGACACACGCCCACGATTCACCATGCGCTGGACACCATGGCACCAAAGCCACCTACGAAATGTTCAAGCAAGTAGCACACTGGCCTGGCATGCAGTAAGACGTGGCGGAGTACATAAAAGGATGTTACCTAGTATGTTGCCAGTTCCAGCCAGCAAATCCAAACCACCGAGCACCACTGCAGCCTTCCCATGGTCGGACCTCCAAATAGATTGGGTAGAACTCCTACCACAGTCAACATGGGTTAACAAATACTTCCTCACTGTGGTTTGCGAATTCACAAAGTGGGTAGAGTGTCTCCCAGCTCCCAATGATACAGCAGAAACGACATCTTCTCAAGGTTCGGACTGCCTTTGAGGATGAGCTCTGACCGAGGAACCCACTTCACCGATGAAGTCATGCAGGAAATGTGGAAACTCCTGGGTATACAGGCCAAGCTCCATATAAGACGTCACCCAATTTCCTCAGGTCAAGTGGAACGAGTCAACAGGACAGTGGTCAGCATGTTGAAGAAGTATGTGTCCGCCAATCAAAAGGATTGGGATATTAAGCTTCCTCTGGTACTGATGGCTGTCAGGGCCACCCCTCACCGGTCTACCAGAGTACCCCCATTCGAGATGATGACGGGGCGACAAATGACACTACCGTTACACCTGCTGTACCAACCTGGTGACCTGAACCTCGTCACCGCATATACCACTCACCAGTACCTGGAAGAATTGCATCAACACCTGAGAACAACTTTCGCCTTTGCGCAACAACAACTCCAAAGAAGTGCGGAAGGTTGTAAAGCCTACTACGACCAAAAGGTCTCTCACCAGGCATTTAATGTTGGCGACAAAGTGTGGTACTACAGCTTCGCCCAACCAAGGCAGAACACTCCTCTTCGCCTGTCAAAGAAATTCCTACCCCACTGGACAGGACCCCATGAGATTGTGGACAAGCTCTCACCTGTTGTTAACGAATCAAAATCAGACAAGGGCGCAGCGAGCCAGTTCTTCGATGGGTCCACCGAAACCAGATAAAGAGGCACCAGGGCTCCAACCGACAGGAAAAGGGGGAAGATCAAACCAACTAACACAGACTGACAATCCCATACTCTACAACACACTAACATAACTTCTGTCATTCTAGGAAGACATATAGCTACCTTTCTTAACCACTTACTGTGCGCCCGTTTTTGAGCATTTTCTGGAAAACGACATACCCAAATTAAAATGTATGTAGCTCTTGAACCCTATGGTCTATATTTATAAATCTGGTATTGTTTGAAACTAGACACTTGAACCTTTGTTACTCTGGAGTCATAATAACTCAAAATTAGTATAGCAACAGAGTAAAACAAGGTAAAATGTACATGAAAGTGACACAATATCTTTGAATGAAATTCACTAATGGAAAAATTGATGAGGCTTTCATGCCAAATGCCTGAAAACACCATAAAGATAAAGCTGAATGTCTGACCATATTTTTATTCAAATTTGAAGATGATACTCCCAAAAATGTAGGTTCTGTAAGCTTTTATTTAAAAAAAAAGTCTAGGCGTTTTTTCAAAAAGGCCATTTGGAGACTCCAAATTGACACCTGGTAACCAAATGAGGCAGAACTACATAATGCATATATGTATATCAATTCAGAACTGCTCTGCCCACCATAACACACAAGAAAAAACTATTTCTGAACAATATTTGTAGTGTTGACTCATTTGGTCATTTGGTGACCAGGTCTCCAAATGGCATTTTTGAAAGGACGCCTAAACTTTTCCTGAAATAAAAGCAGAAATAAAACATTTTTTAGGTAAAAACTTGCATAAAGTACATCTTTATGGTATTTTATTTAAAGAAAATCTTAGGAAAAGAAATTTAGATCTTTTATTTCAAGAAAAGTCTAGGAATCCTTTCAAAAAGGCTATTTAGAGACTCCATATGGCACTGCATACTACATATACTACATAGATAGGCTATACGTATATCAATTCAGAACTCATCTACCCATGAAACCACAAACAAACACAAAACTATTTCAGAAAAACATTTGAACATTGTAACTAAACTATTTATTTTGAACAATTCTAATAATGAAAACAGAGAACCAAAACAGATTTGATCAGTGATCATTTTAGAGCTAATGAACACACAAAACATGCAAAATATTTTTTTTTTACATTTGTAATTGTAATTTTTTTTCTCTGCTAATTATTATGAATATCCAGTTACTGAAACACTAAAGCAACTATTTACAGTATTTACAGTGTAGGAAGACACTCAAGGCAGTCACTAAAAAGGTTTGTTCTCTGACCAACTGGATACCAAAGTCACTGAAACACAGGAAAGGAAGAGAGAGCATGTAAACAAAACAAATCAAACTTGCAACACTGTGTTTACATGTTGTATACACACACATAAACATACATAATACTCGTACATACACATGCACAAACACACACACACACACACACACACACGCACACACACACCCGCACACACACACTCAACACACGCATGCACAAACCAACAAACACACATCCTCAATATATATACACACGCACAAACATGCATACATCATGTAGCCCCCTCATATTTTTCCTCTCCGTTTTCATTTTAATAATCTAAAACAGCTAACATGAAACAAAATCTGCAAACACATGATAAATACATAAACAAGAGAATGGCGTTGAAACTTACGTGCTAATGCTATCCCTGCCTGTCATGCATCTCTCCGGGTCTTTCTGCTGCTCTTCACCACTGCTTCACATCACGTTTTATATTATTTTTTATTATTATTTGTTTAAACTTGTTGGAGTGGTGATCTGCTTATATTTGACTATTTTATAAAGTCCCTGCCTTTTAAAAAACAAAATGTAACACAAAGATATAGGCTGTAACAATGAATACATAAATAAAATGTGTCAGGGCTTGACATTGTGACAATTGTGTTGTATATAATTGATTATGAAGCAATATTCTCAGCAGAGTTCAATCAGCTTTGACATATTTAAATATGCATATTTGTGATGTTTTTACCTTTATAAAGGGCATTCTCCCCTTATCTTTTTAAATATATGCTTCATCTTTCATTTTAAATTCTTAATTTTGATCAATAAATTAAATTAGAATAAGACACTATAGGGCTGTTAATAATCAAATTGAATAATTTATACTAAATTATTTACATTAAGTAATGTTATGAGATTGTTTTAAATATTTTTTGAATATACAAATAAGAACTGTTGGAAAGAATGACACTTTTAAACAAACTAAACCGCCAGTAGGTGGCGGCATGTCACAAGCAGTCTTATTAAGCGAGTCATTGAGTCATTCATTCAAACGATTCGTTCAAACGGCTGATTCATCAAGAATGAGGCAGTTGTTTATGAATGGGTCATTGAATCTTTGACTCAACCGATTCATTCAAAACACCGAATCATTCAGTAATGAAAACACGGTTGAGTGTTGCTGTGAGACTGACGCGTTATGGTTCTGCTGTGATCTTTGTTTGAACTATTTTCGCTGCTGAAACAACAAAAACAGTCAATATTGCGTCTAAAATGTAAGTGACTTAATATTAATTACTCGTTTAGTGAACTGTCATATGAAATCAGTGTCACATTTTCAATCGTGATGGTATTCAGCACTCTTGGTCGTGTGATGTTGCTTAACTGTATCATGTTATAAAAACTCCACATTTTTTATTTTTACTGCAGTATGTTAACTGAGTTTAACTCACTTTGTTAACACTGTTTACTGACTTTGTGTTTGCTGTGCTCATTTGTTTAGATTTCTCCTCGAGAGAGAGGCAGCACAGCCTTGTTAGCGTCATTACATTATGCACTATCGATCGCCATTTAGACTAAATGATGCAGAATCATTATCGCGTTTTGGTGATTGTTATTGGCCTTTTAATCAGGCTAGGCTACTTGTCCGGTCGGGCAAGTAAAATTCTCTTTCACTTGGCCTTTTAAAAAATCCACTTGTCCCGGATAAGCGGACAAGAGTTGATGTCGAGCCCTACGACACTCTTGTATTGCGTCAATGGAGTGGTATGTCAATTCTTCCTTGGTTTTTGTCAATTTAATTCATAATTAATGATATTATGCATTGCAATGAGGTTGATCTCATTTGTGCCCCCCTGAAAAAATTAAATGCCCGTCCGTGAATTTGTGTCTGGCACCAGGTCTGGTATGGGGCGTGGTTAAGGCCCTGCAACAATATTTGATTGGAAGACCGCACCATGGGATGGACTAAAATCAGCCTGCTTAAAACTGGACACAAAGCCTTCGCTCGCTGCTTGCTCTCCAGAGCTTTGGCTCTTCCACCTTATTGATTGCGCTACAAAGCGCTCACAGCCATCAACATCAGGCTTGTGATCCTCCAGAACTCCAAAACGTTGTCAAACTTCGTTACTGCAGAAATCTTCAAAACTTAGTCTTCGCAAACAGATTCTGAGAAGAACTTCCAGCGCGTCGTCATGTCACAAGGAAACCAACCAATCGCCGGAAGACATCCCCAGAAATATGTCAGACATCGACCGCGTCAGCAGCCAATCCGCAGCCCAAAGACAAAGAAGTATTGTCTTGTGTCGTGTATTTTTAAAGTTAAAGTCTGCCCAGATCCGACTACCTAGCTCGTAGCTTATAAAAGATCACAAGCATGTATTAACCTTTGGCCAGGGATAGTACAAATATTCAAACTGGTAAGATATACTGACGTTAAAGGGGTCATATGATGCGATTTCAAGTTTTCCTTTCTCTTTGGAGTGTTACTAGCTGATTGTGCATAGATAAGATCCCTGAAGTTGCAAAGACTAAAGTCTCAAAACCAAAGAGATATTCTTTATCAAAGTTAAGACTCTGCCACTCCCCCCTAAAACGGCTCGTTCTAACACGCCCCCACATATCTACGTCACTATGTGGAAATATTTGCATAATGCCGCCCAAATGTGCACGCAAAGAAAGAAGGCGTGGTTTCAGTAACCGCAGTTAGTGTTGAAGCAGCCATGTCAGGGAGACGCTGTGTGTTTCTAGGCGAAAGCAAAATCACTTTATTTGGCCTTCCGAAAGTAGATGCATTTAGGAATCTTTAAGATTACTTACAACAGAACAGCCATGCATTTTATGGACGACCGTTTCGTGAACCTAGGAGAGGAGGAAATTCTGACTTTGCTATGACAATCTGGCGCTTCTGAATCAGCTACTGTTTTGTTATTATTTTAAGTATTTGCTATTGACTGTTCAAATGCTGAGTTTTACGCATCGTGTGTGTGTGTGTGTGCGCGTGAGCGAGCATTACATTTCCGACGAGTGCTTGCGGTGTTCGGCCAATCACAATTTACTGGGTCAGCTGGCCAATCAGAGCAGCAAATCATGTTCCCAATCCCCGTGAAGTCTAGTGTTAACCTGCGATGTGGAATACCAACCTGCCTATATCACCCCGTGTGATGATTTGTAGTCAACCCATCAAATCTAAACGTAGAAAATCTTTTAGATGAAAATTCATGTGCCAATTAACAATTCTCTGCTAGTCTAAAAACTGTTTATCTAAAAGGCTTTCTACTTTTAGCTTAAAAGATTGTGAGCCTTGCAGAATGTTTGTGGCTTACCCTCCTTGTGAAGGGTGTCAATGATTATCTTCTGGACAACTGTCAGATCAGCAGTCTTCCCCATGATTGTGTAGTCTAGTGCATCAAACTGAAAGACCGTTTTGAAGGCTCAGTAAACCTTTGCAGGTGTTTTGAGTTGATTGGCATGGCACCATATTCTAATTTGTTGAGATAGTGAATTGGTGGGTTTTTGTTAAATGTGAGCCAAAATCATCACAGTTAAAAGAACCAAAGACTTAAACTACTTCAGTCTGTGTGCATTGAATTTATTTGATACACAAGTTTCACAATTTGAGTTGAATTACTGAAATAAATGAACCTTTCCACGACATTCTAATTTATTGAGATCCACCTGTACATATCAAATGGCCAACGTTGCGCGATTTCAGTAAACAAGGCTTTGTTGCATTATAACTGTTCAGCAATGTCTGGAAATTTCAATGATCCGCCTCTAGGGGGTGATCTCTATAAACACATGAACCAGTGTCCATATGGGCTTTACCTGATCTCAGGTAAATTGACTAATTTCGTCAACATTTCAATGACACATTTGAACTATAAAAAAGGAGTTGTAGTTAATAGTCTCCCATTGGCCTCATGAACCAAGCTCTGTATATAGGTTAAATAAAAATATTACAGCCTACAGAGACTTAATATTTAATGGTATTGTACAATTTGTTAATTGCATTTAATAGATTACACTTTCAACAAAACATTTGCCACTGGTTTGAAAAATGTTTTTTTAGATAAGTTTAAGCTGATTTTTATTTGCATTTAAACCACTCTGACCAGCAAATATCAACAGTGTCACACTTTCAAACTACGCGAAACAGCGAACCCTTTTACTAGGCAATTGGTTCAATAAATTCAAAGTATCGAAAAGCGTTTTTTCTCCCATCACCACTTACATATCATACAACTGCTGACCACAAATTGTGAAGCAACACCACACTCAATCTGCTTTTTACATTTGATATTTCAACCAGTTCACTCTGTAACATCCCTTCAAATAAATCAGATTTTTTTTTTCAACATGCACTTCATAGAAAGAACACTAATCTCAAAAACAAATCGTAGTAATACCACTCAGATCATACTCCTTTCTTCTGTACTGCCAGAAGCAATATGAACACTCATCAATGACAGATTGTGACTAAAGTCACAGATCTGCCCTTGAATCATTCCCAGAAAGAAGCATTACAGCTCATCATCATGGGTTGGGAGACAAACACTTTCAAAACACATTCCCAAATAAATAACTATAGAAATGATTCCTGAAAATACAGTCTTAACTTTATATATAATCTCAAATGGAATTCCATTCTGAAGTGCCCCTCCTCTCATATGGTTTGCGTAGTAGATTTCTATGGGCTTTAACATTCGTGCGACGCTTTTTTTGCACACACTTCAGAGCTAAAAGCACAAATCACGTTCCCAATCCCCGTGAAGTCTAGTCTTAACCTGCGATGTGGAATACCAACCTGCCTATATCGCCCCCTGTGTGATGATTTGTAGTCTACCCATCAAATCTTAACGTCGAAAATCTTTTAGATGAAAATTCATGTGTCAATTAACATTTCTCTGCAAGTCTAAAAACGATTTATCTAAAAGGCTTTCTACTTTTAGCTTAAAAGATTGTGAGCATTTCAGAATCTTGACATCTGTTGCTCTCTTGCACATAGTGATGATCGCTTTTGAAATACTGCTTTATGAAGCTTGGAAGCCATTGCGAGTCATTTGTTTCGAATCAGTGAATTGGAGCATGTATCAAACGGCCAAAGTCGCGCGGTTTCAGTAAACAAGGCTTTGTTGCATTATAACTGTTCAGCAATGTCTGGAAATTTCAATGATCCGCCACTAGGGGGTGATCTCTATAAATACATCAACCAGCGTCCATATGGGCTTTACCTGATCTCGGGTAAATTGTCTAATTTTGTCAACATTTCAATGACACATTTGAACTATAAAAAGAGAGTTGTAGTTAATAGTCTCTCATTGGCCTCATGAACCAAGCTCTGTATAGGCAAATAAAATTAAAAAAAACGTTTATAGCCTACAGAGACTTAATATTTAATGGTATTGTACAATTTGCTAATTGCATTTAATAGATTACACGTTCAACAAAACATTTTCTACTGGTTTGCAAAAGGTGTTTTTAGACAAGTTTGATCTGATTTTTAGTTGCATTTAAATTGCTCTTACCAGCAAACATCAACAGGCTGTGGCACTTTCGAGCTCTGCGAAACCCTTTTACCAGGCACCCGGTTCAGTCAATTCAAAGTTTCAAAAATAGTTTTTTCTGCCTTCACCACTTACATAACGTGTAATGGCTGAACACAAATTTTGAAGCAACACCACACTTGATCTACATTTCAAATTTAAACATTCAACCAGGACATTCTGAAACATTGCTTTAACTAAATCAGATTTTTTTAGAACATGCACTTCGTAGAAAGAATACCACCCTCAAAAACACTCCTAAATCAAATTGCATCAATACCACTAGGGCTGTTGCGATTCGTCGATTTTATTAGACTATTCGATTTTCTAAAATCCTGCACTTCATTTTGCTCGTGTCGACTAACCGGCAAAATACCGGAAGTGGCGCATTTCACAGACGAGAATCCATAAAACACATTATTGGTCTGTTTTCCAAGGCTGCATGACATATTAAACCCATAATTAAGCATAATCGTGAATTCACAAACGCTATGATTTAATTAAATAATTATATGCGATACAGTTCTAATACAGTATATGTGCTTTAATTATTTGCATGCGTGTAGGTTAAGTACGTGCGTCACACAGCGGCTCCGTTCACAGGAACTGTTATCATTTACACGTGTGGAGCGTCTCAAACTCCATCTCTGCATGTTGTTGTGAGTTTGGGTTTATTATAATGTTCATCTGGGAACGCAACGTGCGCCATTTCATCAGATTTGTAAGGTGAATAATTTATAAATCTACGCAAACTCAGGAGAATACATCGTGGTTTCAAAATAAAAGCTCAAACCCTCACTCTGAGTTTACACGTTTTGATGTCCACATATTCTTTTAATTATGGTGGCTATAGCATTTCTGTCCTAAAGAAATGGCCAAATATTAAAGATTAAGTGAACATTTGAATTAAATGGTGCTTGGTCAATATTAAACAAGTATTAGATCGCACAGCAATGTGTAAAAATAATCATTAGGCCGTTGGTGCCCCCTTCAGGCCTTTGTTGTAATGCGTAATGTACATTAGCTCTATTGTTTATAATACGTTATGTATTTTAACAGTTTTGTTCAATAAAACCATATGATTTCTGGCTTTTGATACTTTTTTTTAATTAATTATTATTGCCTCATTGCTATTATAGATGTATTTTAAGTCATTTTAAAGGCTATTCTTCACTTAAATCTATTTTTATCACCACAAAAAAAAATTGTAATTATAGGGCCCTATGAAATCCGTTTTATTTCCAAATTCAGTTTTTATTTTTCCATTTTCATTTTTCTATACTCTGTTTTAACGGTTAAATTAAATTTTATTAATCAAAAAGCCTGTCTAATTAATTAAGTTTTACAGTTTTATCTTTACCAAATTCTGTTTTCCATTATTTTCTGGTTTCCATTTTAATGGTTCCATTAAATTTTAATAATCAAAAGCATCTCCAATTAATTGATTTTATTAAAAAATATATATATATTTTTTCAGAATTAGAATCAGAATCAGAATTAGCTTTCTTGCCAGGTATGTTTACACATAAGAGGAATTTGTTTTCGTGACAGAAGCTTCCACAGTGCAACAGAATGACAGTGACAGAACAAAAAAACACAGATAATAAAAAATAGAACAAGTAAATAAGGAATAAAAATATACAAATCGACAATTGTATGTACAGGTATATAACAATAGACAGTTGTATGTACAGGTATATTATGTGCAAATTGAAATATAGACTGAGAATGAGTGTTAGATAAATAAGTGTATGAGTGAATAAATAGTGTGTGTTCCACAGTTATTGTCAAGTGTTCATGAGATGGATTGCCTGAGGGAAGAAACTGTTCTTATGTCTGGCTGTTCTGGTGCTCATTGCTCTGTAGTGTCGACCAGATGGCAACAGTTCAAAGAGGGAGTGTGCTGGATGTGAGGGGTCCATAGTGATTTTGCTAGCCCTTTTGCTCACTCTGGATGAGTACAGTTCTTGGAGAGAAGGGAGGGTTGTATCAATGATTCGCTCAGCAGTCCGGACTACCCTCTGTAGTTTTCTGAGGTCAGATTTAGTAGCTGAGCTGAACCAGACAGTTATAGAAGTGCAGAAGACAGATTAAATTATTGCGGAGTAGAACTGTTTCAGCAGCTCCTGTGGCAGGTTGAACTTCCTCAGCTGGCGAAGGAAGTACAACCTCTGCTGGGCCTTTTTAACAATGGAGTCTATGTGAGTGTCCCACTTCAGGTCCTGAGAGAATATGTTTTAACAGGCATATTCCCTAATAATATGAAAACAGCGAAAGTTATTCCTATTTTTAAAAGTGGAGATCGGCATCTTCTTTCCAGCTATAGACCAATTACTCTTCTTTCCCAGTTCTCAAAATTTCTAGAGAAAATATTTGTGCGCAAGCTTGATAATTTTATAGACAAACACAAATTAATAAGTGATCATCAGTATGGTTTTAGAACAAACAGGTCGACCTCAATGGCTGTGATGGAACTGGTAGAAGAGATTTCTTCTTCAATGGATAGTAATGAATATACTGTGGGGGTGTTCCTAGATTTTAAAAAAGTGTTTGACACTATTGATTATGGTTTATTAATGATGAAACTGGAGAGATATGGTATAAGAGGAAAAGCCTTTGCTTGGATAAAAAGTTACGTCGATGACAGATATCAGTTTGTACAAATAAATAATGTTAAATCAGATGTAATGAAAGTTACTTGTGGTGTTCCGCACGGTTTGGTGTTAGGCCCCAAATTGTTTGTACTGTACATAAATTATATTTGAAAAAACTTTATATATATTGTATTGTGCGCTCATAGTTCCATACATTACTTATTGTGTGGAGGTGTGGGGTCATACTTATAAAACCAATATAAATGCAATATATATTTTACAAAAGAAAGCAATTAGGATTGTTAAAAGGGTTGATTATTATGAACGACAAACATATTGTTTATTAATTTACATGCTTTAAAATTTGTAGATTTAGTTGATTTATGTACATCACAGATAATGTTCAAAGTTTATAATAATTTACTTCCAAATTGTATTCAGAGGCTGTTCTAAATAAGAGAAAGTCAGTATAAACTAAGAGGATTGTATATGTTTAAAAAAGTTAGGGCAAGAACTAATGCAAAAAGTAGGTGTTTATCTGTTAAAGGGGTAAATCTATGGAATAATTGTGATAAGGAATTCAAATTATGTAATTCATTCTGCAAATTCAAGAAAATGTATAAAAATAAGGTGTTAAATAATTATGACTCAGTATCAATAATTGTGAATGTATTGTTACAATATTGAAGTAATAGTCATAATGTGTATTTTTTGTTATGTTGTTTCGAATTATGTATGTACATTTGGGGTAATGTTTATGTAACATGTTTATCTTGTATTTCTTAGTGAAAAGTGTCGCTCATCAGTTAATTATGTATAAAGGTTAGGCATAATAAGCAAGGCTTTAGCCTACACCTTTTTTGGTAATTATGTTTATTTATTTTTTGAAAAGTTGTCTGTGAGGACCGAAATAAAATTATCAATTGATTGATTGATTGATAGTGGTACCCAGGAACCTGAATGACTCCACTGCAGTCACATAATGGTGACTGGAGGGAGAGCAAGGGGGTTCCTCCTGAAGTCCACGGTCATCTCCACAGTTTTGAGCATGTTGAGCTCCAGGTTGTTGAGACTGCACCAGACAGCCAGCTCTTTAACCTCCTGACTGTAAGCAGAGTCATCACCATCCTGTTATATTGCAGGTTTGAAAAAACACCCCACACCCGCCCTGAACACCTCTTCACACAACCATTCACACCTCCAGCAACCCCCCTCTCCCCCACACCTGCAATTCAGATCAGCGAAGGTCTTCCGGAAGCAGAAAAGGAAAAAAGCACCAGGCCCAGATGGTGTTACACCAGTCTGTCTGAAATCCTGTGCTGACCAGCTGACCCCCATCTTCACACAGATCTTCAACCGATCACTGGAGCTGTGCGAAGTCCCTTCATGCTTCAAACGCTCCACCATCATCCCCATTCCAAAGAAATCCAAAAAACCTGTCTCTGGTGGGACATGTGATGTGTTGTCTGTATTTTGGCAGTTCACGGGAGAGATTGGCTTTATTAAAGTACCCGAGAATGATTAAACAGAGTCCGGGTGTTGTTCTGTCTCTGTGATCTGATCAGCGAGTTTGTGTGAAACGGAGCTCACGTGCGCTTGCGGAGGAATGTAAACACTGATGAGAATGAATGAGCAAAACTCCCGCGGCGAGTAGAAAGGCTTACAGTTAATGAAGAGCACTTCTAGATCTGAACAGCACATCTACTTTAACACAGTTACATCTTTACACCACCTCTCATTGATGTAAAAGCATGTCCCGCTGCCGCGTAATTTCCCCGATGATTCTGCTTCGTGATCCGCTCTGAACAGCTGAAAGCCTGGGAGACTCAGCGCACTGTCCGGAATGGCGTCTTTCTGCCAGGTTTCTGTGAAACACAGAGCAGCAGAGTTTGAAAATACTGCACATTTACATTTTTCTCCTAAATAAATTCTGGTAAATAACATTTCTGGTAAATACTCTCCTTAAGTGTTTTTTGATCATAATTTTATTGTTAGTAGACCAGAACATGTGGATATGTTATCATTCTTACACTATAATACTGAACTTTCATTTCAGTGATTTGAACTATGAGATGGACACTTGCTTCTTGCACTCTACATTGCACTTCACCTTTGTTTTAAAAACAGGATTTCATTCGGTTTAACAAAAAATTAAGCAACATTCTTAATTTTTTGTGGAAAATTAATCGTTTAGATTATTTGACTAATCAGTCAATTGATTAATCAAACTAGAAATAATCATTAAAAGCAGCCCTAAATACCACTCAAATAAAACTCCTTTCTTCAATATTGCCAGGAGCAATATTAACGCTCAACAACGACAGAGTTTATGACCAAAATCACAGTCCTTTCATCAATAAGCAGCATTACAGCTTATCACTGTGGGTTGGGAGACAAGCACTTTCGAAACACATTTCCAATTAAAAAAAACTATGAAAACAATCCCTGAAAATATAACCTTAGTGTTACACCTCATCTCAAACGGAATTCCATTCTGAAGCACCCCTCCTCTCAGATGGTTTGCATAGTTGATTTCTATGGGCTTTAACATTCGTGCAACACTTTTTTTGCACAAACTTCAGAGCTAAAAGCACAAAGCACCAGAGCTGGGACTTTCAAGTCACAAGCAAGTCTTCAAGTCAAATCCCAAGTCCTCACAGTGTTAAAGTTAATGAAACAATTAAGTGACTAATTAAATGATGATTGTGCATGAGTGATGAACACCTGCTGTTAACAATCAACATCATTAAAGAAAAGAGACACACAAGAACTACATCTGACTTCAGCCGCAGCCTCGGATGACATCAACTGATACCAACTCATCATATAAAACAGCTAATAACTGCTCACTGCATAGCACTGATCACTCTGCGTCACAACACCTCATGCATTGCTATAAAGAAAAATCTAAGACAGGAATCAAGGGTCAAGAGCCCAACTAAAGCAAACACTGATCTCCATGATGGTGCCATCATTTTAACCAATAAAACATCAACATCTGATCCTCTGTAATTCTCAATAACAGCAGGTGTTCATCGCTAATGCACAATCATCATTTAATTATCACTTAATTATCTCATTAACTTTAACTCTTTGAGGACTTGGGATATGACTTGAAGACTTGCTTGTGACTTGAAAGTCCCAACTCTGCAAAGCACGTTCCCAATCCCCTCGAAATCTAGTGTTGTCCTGCGCAATGTGAAATACCAAGATGCCTATATCACCCCCTGGGTGATGCTTTGTAGTCTACCCGTCAAATCCAAACGAAGAAAATCGTTTAGATGAAAAGTTATGTGCCAATTAACAATTCTCTGCAAGTCTAAAAACTATTTATCAAAAAGGCTTTCTACTTTTATCTTAAAAGATTGTGAGCATTTCAGTATTTTGATTGGTGATGAGTGCTTTTGAAATACTGCTTGGTTAATCAGATGGTCACTGCAGTCACCCAGATCCAGTACGTGTCCAGACCAGATGGTGGATCAGCACCTAGAGAGGACCTCTACAGCCCTGAAAGTCAAGAGACCAGGACAACTAGATGAGCCCCAGATACAGATCCCCAGTAAAGACCTTGTCTCAGACGGCCACCGGGACAACACCACAGGAGCCAGTTGAGTCCTCTGCACAATGTGAATTTGCTGCAGCCTGGAACTGAACTGCTGGTTTCGTCTGGCAAGAGGAGAACTGGCCCCCCGACTGAGCCTGGTTTCTCCCAAGGTTTTTTCCCCATTCTGTCACCGATGGAGTTTTGGTTCCTTGCCGCTGTCGCCTCTGGCTTGCTTAGTTGGGGACACTTCATTTCCAGCGATATTGTTGACTTGATTGCACAGATACTATTTAAACTGAACTGAGCTGGATGATGACATCACTGAATTCAATGATGAACTGCCTTTAACTTAAAAATGAGTGTTTACTATTGTCACTTTGCATTATTGACACTATTTTGCTAATTAATGCTGAACATTTGCTTTGACACAATCTGTATTGTTAAAAGCGCTATATAAATTAAAGTGACTTGACTTGACGACTGCTTCATGAAGCTTGGAAATCATTGCCAGTTATTTGTTTCGAACCAGTGAATTGGAGTACGTATCGTCAGTAAACAAGGCTTTGTTGCATTATAACTGTTCAGCAATGTCTGGAAATTTCAATGATCCGCCACTAGGGGGTGATCTCTATAAACACATGAACCAGTGTCCATATGGGCTTTACCTGATCTCGGTTAAATTGGCTAATTTCGTCATCATTTCAATGACACATTTGAACTATAAAAAAGGAGTTGTAGTTAATAGTCTCTCATTGGCCTCATGAACCAAGCTCTGTATATAGGTTAAAAAAAATATTACAGCCTACAAAGACTTAATATTTAGTGGTATTGTACAATTTGTTAATTGCATTTAATAGATTACACTTTCAACAAAACATTTTCCACTGGTTTGAAAAAGTTTTTTTTAGATAAGTTTGAGCTGATTTTTATTTGCCATTAAATCGCTCTGACCAGCAAACATCAACAGTGTCTCAGTTTCAAGCTACGCGAAACAGCGAACCCTTTTACCAGGCAATTGGTTCAATAAATTCAAAGTATCAAAAATAGCTTTTTTTTCCATCACCACTTGCATAACGTGCAACTAATGACCACAAATTGTGAAATAACAGCACGCTCGATCTGCTTTTCACATTTGACATTTCAAACAGTTTACTCTATAACATCGCTTTGAATAAATCAGATTTTTTTTTCAATATGCACTTCATAGAAAGAACATTAATCTCGAAAACAAATCGTAGTACTACCACTCAGAGCATACTCCTTCCTTCAGTACTGCCAGAAGCAATATGAATGCTCATCAATGACAGATTGTGACTAAAATCACAGTTCTGCCCTTGATTCACTCTCAGAAAGAAGCATTACAGCTCATCATCATGGTTTGGAAGACAAACACTTTCAAAACACATTTCCAAGTAAAGAACTATAGAAACGATCTCTGAAAATACAGTCTTAACTTTATAAATCATCTCAAATGGAATTCCACTCTGAAGTGCCCCTCCTCTCAGATTGTTTGCGTAGTAGATTTCTATGGGCTTTAACATTCGTGCAATGCTTTTTTTGCGCACACTTCAGAGCTAAAAGGAAACTTCTCCCGCTCAAAAATTCACGCCTGGTATTGGCCAGTCCACACAGAAAAGGAACCCTCAAAAGTGATTAGCCGAAATAATCTTTGCTCAGAAACACTCTTCGTTTGAGACAACACCTTTCCAAGACTCTCAAGATCTTCCTCTTGAGTTTTATTTTCCGGCAGATTTTATCTTCAAGTAACTTTAGTCGCTGTGAACTTTTTCAGCCCCTTTTTAAGGTGATAATTCGAAGATCTAATCTAAATATTTATTATTAATCATAAACCAGTTATAATTAGTCATAAATATCCCCCTTTTTGAGCTATAAAAACCCTACAGTTTTGGTGGAGATTCGCGGGCGGCATTCAAACTTGGTTTGTGAGCAAACAGTATCAATTTATTTGTGTTTTTATATCATACGCGCTTAGAGTGAGACAAGTCGCAGCGCGAACTCACTCTTTTGGATTGGATGGTTAAAAGCCACCTCCAGTACTGTATTTTAACAGCCTCTATTTGTCTAACATTTAGTCACTGTTAATTGTTAAAGTAAACTGGAGCTCATAATATTAAAATTGTTCTCTAAAGACGAAGGAATCTCTTTACAGTCCATTTTAATATTATCAAAATTGCCTGTTGGAACGAAGAAATCTTCCTGCATTGCGATAAAGATAGGTTTTCACCTTCGGTGGGCGCACCCACTCCCCCTTGTGGGCATTCTCTGCTAGGTCGACTTGGTACTCTAATTTGTTTGATTTTAATTTCCCTTCTGCTTCATTGGTCATTATCATTCTAGCCATTCTAGTTACCTGGAGTTTCATTTTTAATTTGTATTTATTCATTTTATTTTTATTTCTTGTTTTTGTATTAGTTTTCTTATCCAGTACTATTTTTGTTTTACTTTATTATCTTTTATTACTTTTATAATTTTGTTTAGTTTGTTTGTTTTGATTTCTTTTTTTTTAATTATTTTAATTTTTCATTTTTAATCAGGGTTCTCTCCCCCTTTTCTCTCTCACTTATTTAAATTTAGTTTAAACAGTGTTTGAATTCAAATTTAAAGTAAATTTCTGTATTCTAGCCATTTTTGTTCACCTATAGGTAACACTCCCTCTAGTGCTTGGTTGGTGAAGTGACAGTTGCCTCCACGGCAGATCATAGTGAGCTGCCACGGGATCCAGACTGAATCACCTCAATCCATTACTAAGCCTAGCCATAGAATACTGACCCATCCAGCTAGCGCAACCCCAAAATCAGGTTGCCCCTTAATCTTTAAGGTAATTTACCCACTCCTGCTATCCAAGCAAGGTTGCCACACTAGATGTTATGACCCAGCAGCGCCCTCTACTCGGTAGGCTCTGTCATAACCCCTAAAAGCAGTAAAAGGCTTAAACATGCTCTCTCCTCTATCGCTCTCTGTGTTTTGATTTGTTGGCTTGTTTGTTTTTCATTTTGTTCTGTTTTGTTTGCCTAGAGACCAAACCTTTGAGAATCATCAGGGAAGGCTGAGTAATAGATTGACGACCCAAGCTGCCAAAGTCTTTAGACGATCACGCTGTCAACAATCTTAGCTAGATTCTTTCCGGTGCCCCCCCACAACAATTAGACACACCGTGCCATTCACGGCCGAGATAACAGGTGTCTGGTCTACACTCCGCAAACTGTTTGTACTCCTCAAACAGACCGTGCATAGAACATATAATTACTATAATTGCAGCCTGCTAACGCTGTAAGGACTTGCATTGGCATTTTCGTGCTGTCCCTCTCTCCCTCTCTCCCTCTCTCTCTCTCTTTCTCCCTCTCTCTCTTCACCAGTGAGCCAACATGTCTCGATCATCCAGCCCTGATGCCCACTGGGATCGACTAGAGTCCTGGTTGAGTGCCATAACTGGTACACTCCTGTCTGAAGCAGCCGGCGGCCTGCAGCACCTGAGCCGGGAACAGCTCGATGAAAACCTGAGCGCCCTGATGTCACACAATCCGACACAGGACTACAGCCGCAAAGATCTCACCAAGATCATCGGGCACCTCGCTGAATTCAATTCATCTACACTTTGAATGCATATATACAAGCCTAGCAACCAGGTGGTCATTACTGTGTTTCACTCGCTGAGTGAAATT
>NW_015505339.1:2873552-2878767 GCF_001515645.1 Sinocyclocheilus grahami | reverse complement strand
ATAACAAAAAGTTGTGTGTCTGATTGGTCCAAATGCTACAATACATTTATATATTTATATTTTATATTAAATATAAATATATTTAATATATAAACATAACATTTTTCTTAAATATATACATGAATGTATTTGTATTTATATATACATAATAAATATACACAGTATACACATATATTATGTAAACAAAAACTTTTATTTTGGATGCGATATATACACACACACACACACACACACATTCCTCATTAGTGGCTGTTCCTTGGGCCACTAAACATAAGCCGTCGGCCATATTGGAACGGTCAAAGCCGGTTCAATGAACATTTGAGACAAATGACTGTGCATCTGCAACTGTAGTAAGTTACGCATATATGAATTTCTATATCTGACTTCAGCAGATGATTTTGCTAAACTAACACAATACAACGAGACAAAGCTGTTAGCGAACACAACATTAAAAGTTATCATAGTTACTATAGTTTAAAAACCTGTAATATTAAGTTAATACATATAAAAACACAAACACATTCTCATTTGTGAACGCTTATCTCATTTCCTAGTTTTGACTGTTCCGAAATGGCGAATGTATTGACATGTCTGGAGTGATCGAATGTGGAATCTACATATACATATCTATGGCATTTAAGGTATTGCTAGGGTCGTTCTAGGTGGTTTTCAAAGTATTATTATGCAGGTGCTAAGATATCCGGGCGGTTATTAAGTGTTTTTTTACTGGTTTTCTTTTTTTTTATGCAAATGTTTTTTGGTCCTTTAATCTTTTAAATTTTCCTAAATTGATTAAATTTTTTCAAAAGGTGTTTCTTCCTTATAATAAATAAATAAATCAGTTTAGAACATGCTCTTAAGTTTTTCCAATGTTTTAATTATATTACCTATATAACCTTTGAGACTTTTTCAGAGGTCAAGTTTTAAAGGTTTGTGTAATTTTATGCTCAGGTTTTTTCCTAATTTAATTTGCATTTATACAATATATGGATACATTCAAATTTAATTTGACAGTCCAAATGAAAATTGCAGCTTATATATATATATTTTTATATTTTATATTTATAATTTATATATTTATACTTTAATTCAAAACTTCTGAGGTAATTGCATGAAATACTGTATAGAACAATTCTATTTAAAACAATAGTGGATTAAACATAAAAATGTAACATCTAACATTAAAATATATATCTTTTAAATGTATCCTCCCTTTAAAAATGTTGGTGAGTTTAAGAATATTTGAATGCAGTTTTGGTCACGCTTTATTTTAAGGTACAATCCTCGCTATTAACAAATCATTAGCTACATCTTTTGCCTCAATAAACTCCTAATTTGCTGCTTAATAATAGTTAGTAAGGAAGTTGTTAAGTTTAGGAATTGGGTATAGGATTAGGGAAGTAGAATATGGTCATGCAGAATATCTGCTTCATAAGTACTAATAAACAGCCAATACGTTAATAATATGCTAATAAGCAACTAGTTAATAGTGGGAATGGGTCCCTATACTAAAGTTTTACCAAAATTTTATATTTATTTGAAATAATTAAAAGCAGTTTCATGTTTATCCTTGTATTATTTAGCTGGTCAAGGTTGATATGGGATTTAGAAATTAATAAGTAGTAAGTAATGTAATTAGTAAAGTATTCTAATTACACTGTTGAAGACGTAATTAGTAGTTAATAATAAATTACTTTTTACAGCAACTGATCCAAGACTGCCCAGGACTCAGGACTCAGCAGAAGTTTACTTTTATGTGAATTCTGCTTCATAGAAGCCGTGGACAAGGAACAAGGATAAGGCGTCTTATGAGAGATGCCCCCTGGTGTGCAAACCTGAGAGCCCAGAGAACATTCCAGCTCCCATCAGACAAACATTTCCACGAGGGTCATCTCTGTATGTGGAGAAGTCAATAAAAGCTTTAAAAATCCCATCAAGATGCTTTTATAGACGACAATAAATTCCAAGTATCTCAAACTGCGTAGCTGTTGTCATGATTTGTACCATGACACTCCCTCCGATCAGCCATCAACCCCTCCGGCACGAAAGCACACAGGCCCATATAAACTGAACATTGAGGTGTTCCAGAAACTCAGAGCTCAGCAATATCCTGCCTCATGAAGACGGCGGGCATTAAGCCACGGCTGCGTTTTTATTACAACCTGTGTAAAAGAGACTGACTCCAGATTACATTTTGCACTTAAGATGGGCTCTAAAATGAGAATTCAGACCAATGTTGTGTCCCAGGACAAGTTCATGCTCAATTCCTGGAGAAAATGCGAAAGCATCCATGCGTTATTAAAAACATGGACGACTTGCCATGCCCTCAAAACGCTTTAGGGAAAACTTTTACTGTACGCAAGTCATGCTTATAGAACTGCATCTGTCTTTCCTCAAAAACACAATGGTAGTGGAGATGCTCGGGTACATGAACCAGCAGCGCCTTGTTCATAATGTATTATTCAGTCCTGTAACCTCTAAATTTTATTCCCTGAGGTCCAGTTATAATGTTACAAGGTTTCATGCACTCACAACAGTCGTAATTTAGTTTTACATGACCATTTTCGTTCTCTACCTGACTATAAATACTGTAGTCTGGTTTGCTACTGTACCAATTAGACTTCTATATGCAAATGACCTCTGTTATGATTGGCTAACTTGTTAGCAGGCAGGTCGAATTGCTGAATACTGAATATGCTGATATGTAAATGTGTGGTTGCATTGAGTGAGTGAAGACATTATGTAACATATGTGATATCTGAATTTATCTGTTTTTGCAATAACAGCCTCCCCATATTTGCAGATATTATATATATATATATATATATATATATATATATATATATAATATCTGCAAATATGGGGAGGCTGTTATTGCAAAAACAGATAAATTCAGATATCTCTCTTTAAGATTACTGATGTGGCATATTTACCCACTGTATTGATAGAAAGATGTAATATAATCAAGTGTTAAAAGGCATAAGAAGCCATCACAATGGCAATTTAAACACTTTTTAGCTTTGATGGAAAGTTTAAATTGTTGGGAATGTTAGTCTAAAATTGGGCTTGTCAGTGAATGCAACGCGCTTAGTTGCTGTAAGCCCGTGTTTTGACTGTTTCAGAAGTTTCAAAGGGAAAAGTAGACATTCAAAGCTCACTGATTACATCGGTATGTTTCACTCCCCAAAGAGAGCTTTAAGCAAAGTTTACAGTGTCCTTTAACTAAAACCCTTATTCAACAGCTGAGCCTGGGGATAAAATGATTTTGGATCTTTAGATCCAAACGGTTTTAGGAATCATCTTGGATCAGCGAGCAAAAGAATATTCTCACTTTAGCATTTCAACACCAGCTGTTCTTTAGTATTTGAACAGCTGGCTTTCACATGTCAAACTGTTGTGGACTAAAACACATGATTACAGAGGAACGCTTCATGTTATAATTAGAACACAAAATCTTCCATTATCACATGAATTAAACACCATGGACCAACTAATAAGCTATGTAATTTAGCTAATGTCCACAGTCACAAAGACTAAACAGGATGGTCGTTCACTTTGAAGTTACATGTGGATAATGAGGCTGCTTTTCATGCTGCTTAGATGATGATTTCCCACCTCTTTTAATTGAGATATATGATGCTACTGTAATTGGCTAATTCTTTGCTATCTGTGCATGCTACATTTGTTTTCATAGACCGACAACAAACGAAATTGTGCATCTCAGTGTGTGTGGCCTCATTACTGAAGCTGACAGCTCTTTTTAAAGTACCAGGCATTGACAAAAGCAGAAAATCGGGAAAGCAGAAATAAAAACCTGAAATGGTGATTTGTTCCAATAAACACTTTTCTACAGATCAGGCCGGAACTGAAATACTAGAATGACATGAATAGACTATAAATGGTTGCATTTCTTCAAAAATTGAAAATAATAGTTAAATAATTAAAGGAATGCATAAGGAAAATGAAGTCGATCTATCTATATATCTATCTATCATCATTTTTAATAATATATAATCTCAATGATGATTCTTATTAGATTTCCATGAATAAAAACATTTGTGTAATACTACAACTACTACTACTAATAATTGACAAAGAGCTTGATTGACAGGCGATCTGTCCAATCATAATGCAGAATCCACCATCTTGTCTGACAGCTATGGCCAGAAACTAACAATAAATTTAAAAAAATACCTATTAGATTGTGTTTTATTAACGCAATCTAATAGGAAAAACCCTACCCAACCCTAAACAATAATGCAAAAACATTAATTATTGTTGTACAGCATGAAAGAAAGTTTATGCTATATTGATGTGCGCATGCCCAAGAGCTGCAGCTGTATCCCAACCACAAATCAGACAGGAGAGTAGATTAACTTCGGTGGACTTAAACTTGAAAAATGGTGTGTTCCATGGTTGAAATAAAATATGTTCTGATGTTCATTCATGTTCAGTTTGTGCTTTAAGTAAACATGAAAAGACGATTGGTTCACATGCCACTATAACTGAGGCAATACAGTGATCTGTCATTAAAGAGCCACAAAATGGTATTTATTGTTTGAATTTCTTTAAAAATGACAAAAATTTCATACCAGAAGGAATCTGCTCTGTCTTGTATGTCGGTGTGCTGTTAGTTTCCTCTTTGCTCTGCAATGTATTTTTCATTATTTTAATGATGTGTAGTATGAGAGCGGCATTGTTTGTCGGAGATAGCAACAGTAATTAAGGAGGGTGGGTCTTTGTGAATGGACAATTATAATAATAGCACAAAAATATGACCACAAATGTCACGAATCCTGTCCATGGACTTCCGTTCATTCACCATCAGAGGTCACCCTTTCCATCACATTGACTCTCGCACTACACCTACTGTTGCTTATCATCTCGGACTACATATCCCATCATTCATTGCACTGATTGCACTCAGCACGGATTGCACACAGCTGTTTTCACTGATTGCACACAGCTGTTTCACATCACTCACTCACTATATAACACTCACTCAAACTACCATTCACTGCCGAGTATTGCTTAGCCTGTTAGTTTTCCTGGTTCCTGTTATCCTGGCTGTGGTTCCTTGTTTTGCCTTGCCTTGTCGGTTTTCTTGGTTCTGATCTTTGCCTGTCTCCCTGGATTTATCCCTCTAGTCTCGCCCCTGTGATTCTGTCTGCCGATCGTCGACCTACGCTAGCCCTAGGACTATTCTTGTGTTTTG
>NW_015505339.1:2872494-2873533 GCF_001515645.1 Sinocyclocheilus grahami | reverse complement strand
AGCTATTCAAGTGGACATTGGCCAGGTATGGACACTGCAAGAATATTACTAGCCCTTAAACAAGGCCTGCGATCGCTGGAGAACTATATTCGAGAATTTCTAACCATAGCACATTATTCTGATAGAGTTTTTCTGTGATGGCCTGAATCAACCTCTGCGATCTGAGCTGAGCTGAGGGTCCGCGTTCGTCACTGAGTTGTTTTTTGGATTTTTCTTTGTTGACTGTTGGCTCTCCATTCACTGTGGGTATCGTGGAGGAACGCGACCCCGCACTCACTCCTGTAATGGCCCCCGCACTAGATTACGCTCACAAAATGGCGGTGACAGATGAGCCTGATCACAAAATGGCGGACACAACAGCGCCCCGTCAAGTCACAGCTGATCATAGTTGATCGTCATGAATTAAGTCAAGTCACAACTACTCTTTCTGAGTCCCATCAAGTCACAGCTGATATTCATGAGTCTAGTCAAGTCACAACAGATCTTTCTGAGTCGAGTCTTGTCACAGTTGATCGTCATGAACCAGGTCAAGTCACAGTTGTTCTTCAGGAGTCAAGTCAGGTCACTGCTTATCTTCCTGAGTTCAGTCAAGTCACAGTTGATCGTCATGAGTCAGGTCAAGTTACAGTTCATAATCATGAGTCAAGTCACAGTTGATCTTCATCAGTCAAGTCAAGTCACAGTTGATATTCATGAGTCAAGTCACAGTTGATCGTCATGAGTCAAGTCTAGTCACAGTTGATCGTCATGAGGCAAGTCAAGTCATCGCTGATCATCATGAGGCACGTCAAGTCACAACAGATCTTCATGAGTCAGGTCAAGTCTCAGCTGATCTGCCAGAGCCTTGTCATGTCTCAACTGTTCGTCCAGAGTCACGTCACACCTCACAGTTATTCATCCAGAATCTTGTCGCATCACAGCTGATCATCCAGAGTCATGTCAAGTCCTGTCTGTCACACCCAGATTCTCAAGGTCAGCCCTTCGGTATCCCAGTCTGGTAGCCAGTGTGAGGGATGCACCGCTGGTGTCTGCACGCACC
>NW_015505339.1:2870676-2871829 GCF_001515645.1 Sinocyclocheilus grahami | reverse complement strand
AGCTATTCAAGTGGACATTGGCCAGGTATGGACACTGCAAGAATATTACTAGCCCTTAATGCGATCGCGCGATCGCTGGAGAACTATATTCGAGAATTTCTAACCATAGCACATTATTCTGATAGAGTTTTTCTGTGAATCAACCTCTTCACGGAGGAATGCAACCCCACACTCACTCCTGTAATGGCCCCCGCACTAGATTACGCTCACAAAATGGCGGTGACAGATGAGCCTGATCACAAAATGGCGGACACAACAGCGCCCCGTCAAGTCACAGCTGATCATAGTTGATCGTCATGAATTAAGTCAAGTCACAACTACTCTTTCTGAGTCCCATCAAGTCACAGCTGATATTCATGAGTCTAGTCAAGTCACAACAGATCTTTCTGAGTCGAGTCTTGTCACAGTTGATCGTCATGAACCAGGTCAAGTCACAGTTGTTCTTCAGGAGTCAAGTCAGGTCACTGCTTATCTTCCTGAGTTCAGTCAAGTCACAGTTGATCGTCATGAGTCAGGTCAAGTTACAGTTCATAATCATGAGTCAAGTCACAGTTGATCTTCATGAGTCAAGTCAAGTCACAGTTGATATTCATGAGTCAAGTCACAGTTGATCGTCATGAGTCAAGTCTAGTCACAGTTGATCGTCATGAGGCAAGTCAAGTCATCGCTGATCATCATGAGGCACGTCAAGTCACAACAGATCTTCATGAGTCAGGTCAAGTCTCAGCTGATCTGCCAGAGCCTTGTCATGTCTCAACTGTTCGTCCAGAGTCACGTCACACCTCACAGTTATTCATCCAGAATCTTGTCGCATCACAGCTGATCATCCAGAGTCATGTCAAGTCCTGTCTGTCACACCCAGATTCTCAAGGTCAGCCCTTCGGTATCCCAGTCTGGTAGCCAGTGTGAGCGATGCACCGCTGGTATCCCCAAACCCACTCACTCTAACTCTTCTATTCATGAACTCATTCCCCTGTCTGCAGCACTTCCCATATGGGGGGTTGCTTTATGGTGTATCTGGGCCGCGTACTCCACCGCTGATTTGCTAGAGGCAGCGGCACCGGCTATGACATCTCCAGAGGTGGCGGCTTACGCTGCAGAACCTCCCGAGGTAGCGGTGTCCACTGCTGTGCTCCCAGAGGCCATGGTGTCC
>NW_015505339.1:2848473-2869636 GCF_001515645.1 Sinocyclocheilus grahami | reverse complement strand
AGGTAGCGGTGTCCACTGCTGTGCTCCCAGAGGCCATGGTGTCCACTGTAGTCTCTTCAGAGGTGGCGGCACAGGCTGCAGAACCTCCCGAGATGGCGACACTTGCCTCAGTTCCTTGCGTGGTGGTGGCGCCCAGCAACGCACTTTCTGCCTGTCCTGTTCCGGCCAAAGAGGCCGCCTATGGATTCTCTGCCTGTTCTGTTAGTCCTGTTCCGGCCAAGGAGGCCGTCTATGAACTCTCTGCTCGTCCTGTTCAGGCCAAGGAGGCCGTCTATGAACTCTCTTCTCGTCCTGTTCCGGCCAAAGAGGCTGTCGATGAACTCTTTGTCCTGTCACGGCTATGGAGGCCGTCTGGGAATCCTCATCCTGTCCTGTCACGGTTATGGAGGCCGTTTGTGAACTCCCTGCTCATCCTGTCACAGCTATAGAGGCCGTTTTTGAACTCCCTGCTCGTCCTGTCACAGCTATGGAGGCCGTCGGGGAATCCTCATCCTGTCCTGTCACGGCTATGGAGGCCGTTTGTGAATTCTTTGTGTGCTTTGCATCTGCCAAAGAGGTCGTTTGTGAACTTTTGTCCTGTCCCGACCTAGCCAAGGAGGCTGCCTCTGAACACCCAGCCTTATCGGTCAACCCCAATGTTCTGTCTGTGTTGTCTGTCTCTGCTTTTTTGTTATTACAGTCTTCGCCATGGTCTCCTGATCGGTGTGGTTCACCAGGGGGGTTCCCTGTTCCTTCTGCTCCGCCGTGGTGGTCCTCCGCTCCGCCGTGGTGGTCCTCCGCTCCGCCGTGGTGGTCCTCTGCTCCGCCGTGGTGGTCTACTGTCTGGCTCTGGTGGTCCTCTGCTCCGCCGTGGTGGTCTTCTGCTCTGCCGTGGTGGTCTACTGTCTGGCCGTGGTGGTCCTCTGCTCCGCCGTGGTGGTCTACTGTCTGGCTCTGGTGGTTTTCTGCTCCGCCGTGGGGCTCTTTGGTCCCGTCAGCTCTGCTGTGGTGGTCCTCAGCTCCACCTGTACTGCCAGCTCCACCCTGGCTCCATGCTCCGGTGGCTCTGCCTCAGTCCCTGGTCTCTCCTATCCTTGGACTTGGCCCTCCGTCCCTCCCCCTGTTCCGCCTCCACTCCACCGCCCACCCGGATCGTATAGTGTTTGGAGCGTCTGGAAGCCACTCCTTGGGGGGAAGCTCTGTCACGAATCCTGTCCATGGATTTCCGTTCATTCACCATCAGAGGTCACCCTTTCCATTACATTGACTCTCGCACTACACCTACTGTTGCTTATCATCCCGAACTACATATCCCATCATTCATTGCACTGATTGCACTCAGCACGGATTGCACACAGCTGTTTTCACTGATTGCACACAGCTGTTTCACATCACTCACTATATAACACTCACTCAAACTACCATTCACTGCCGAGTATTGCTTAGCCTGTTAGTTTTCCTGGTTCCTGTTATCCTATCTGTGATTCCTTGTTTTGCCTTGCCTTGTCAGTTTTCTCGGTTCTGATCTTTGCCTGTCTCCTTGGATTTATCCCTCTAGTCTCGCCCCTGTGATTCTGTCTGCCGATCGTCGACCTACGCTAGCCCTAGGACTATTCTTGTGTTTTGCACGCCATATACCTGTTTGCCATTGTCCGACCCTGCCTGTTATGACCACATCTCTGTCTTCTGCTCAGAATAAAGCTTGCAGATGGATCCACACATCTCACGTCTCTGTCGTCCCATTACAACAAGCATGTAGAAATTTATTTATTTACATTTTGTTTTATTTTATTTCAAGTTTTGCAGTGAAATGTGACCTGGACATGTTTTCATGAGTTTAATTCTGAAAGTTTGTAACACCTTTATTTATTAATATGATTTATTGTGCACTGCAGTTAAATGTACAGGTGGATAAGGGCAAATGTAAAAAAAAAAAAAGGGTAAATTTTACAGTTTTTTTTTTTTTTTACTGTGCAAGTTCTTAACAGATATCATGACAATAATAATAATAGTAATAATAATTCAACTTGTTAAACTAGGCCAGTCTAAGTCATCACATATTACTACAGGTGTCCCACAGGGTTATGTTCTGGGCCCTTTATTATTTACCATTTATATACTGCCTTGGAAACATTTTCAGGGAATATTGTATTAATTTACCATAAAATTGTATGATGTTTCTTGCTGTAAGAACTCCAATCACTATAGGTGGTTTTCCTTATGCATATGTGTTGCATCACTGGTGTGGTGTGCTATTCTTAATAAATAGGTCTGCACTGTGGATTGATTCTTTTCCCATTTACAGAGCAATCTTATAATGTGTTTTGCTTGTGTATAATTTATCAGTGAGACTGTCTGCATGTTTGGATCCCAGTTGATGCAATGTTCATGGGGATTTACATTAGGAACCATGTGCTCTGAACTCTCGGGTCAGAATCATTCACTGCGTCAACAACACATCACTTATGAAACCACAGCGTACCACATTTAGTCATAGTGACATGAAAAACCGCCCACTCCAAAAAGGCACCCACCTTTGATCAAAAATAATTCTTGAATACTTCATTTCAATAGAACAGCAGCAACACCCTAAAAGACACATACTTGCTGAAAATGTGGACTCAATCAAAACTTCAGATCAGAGATTTAGAGTCAAGTCACCCTCCATTATGGACTGGTTGATGTTGAAAAGAAAGTTATTTTCTTTTCTTCTTTGAAATGAATAGTTTCCCCAAAAACGAACATGTGCTGAGAATTTACTCACCCTCAGGCCATCCAAGATGTAGATAAGTTTGTTTCTTCATCAGAACAGATTTGGAGAAATTTAGCACTACATCACTTGCTTACCAATGGATCCTCTGCAGTGAATGGGTGCCATCAGAATGAGAGGTCAAACAGCTGATAAAAACATCACAATAAAGAAAATCGTCTCAGGTTACGTATGTAACCCTAGTTCCTCGAGGGAACGAGACGCTGCGTCGGAAACGCTAGGGGAACGCCCTTCAGCGTGACGGGCTCTGAACCTCATGTGTAATCAGACCAATAGATGGGCGAGACGTCACGGCGGGTGACGTAATGACCAGGAAGCTATAAAAGCACATGCGGTGAGACCAGCGTCAGCTTCTAGGAATGAAGCAAGCGCTGGCAGGGACGCCGGAAGTATGGCACGGGGAACGCGACTGCCCACGCCGCCAGACTTCTAAGTCTCTGCCTAGTGTGGAAGACTGCACAGCTAGGGCGAGAGAACAGAAGAGCCAGGATTGGCTCGCATGTCTAGGTCATAGAACCTGACGAAGGTCAGGGGCGTGGACCATCCCACAGCGTCGCATATGTCCTGCATGGCGACACCTTGCCAAGAAGGCCTCAGAGGCCGCCACACTTCTAGTAGTGTGAGCCCTGACCCCAAGCTTCTGCTGGTCTGGATCGTACCGGAGGCTTCAGCCTCAGCGCACCATGGAGGAAACGTGTAACTAGGGGGTGTCTGCCCACTGACTGGCCACCAAGAGGGGCGTGGTAGGCCGCAATAGCCGCCACGTAGACCTTCAGGGTGGAGTGGGTCAACCCTGTGGAGAAACAGGCCTGCACGAACTCCAGTACTGTACCAACCGGGCAGTTAACTGGGTTGAGCTGGCGGTCTCCACACCAAGAAATGAAAAGTTTCCACTTCAAGGCGTACAGTTTCCTCGTGGGGAGAGCTCTGGATTGGAGGATGGTCTCAACAACCTCGGTTGAGAGACCAGAAGCTACGAGTTGTGCCCCCTCAGGGGCCACACCCACAACTTCCCCAGCTACAGGCGGGGGTGGAAGATCATCCCCTCCGCCTGTGAGAGGAGATCTCTCCTGACGGGAATCTCCCACGGAGCGCCGTCGAGGAGAGAAATCAGGTCCGAGAACCATACTCCGCCCGGCCAGAACGGGGAAACGTCTACTAAGGGAATCAGTCTCTCGAGACTGATCTCTGGTGTAATACGAGCAGCCAGCTCGGTGCCCTGTAACGGCGAACCGGCAGGGACAACCGAACCCGCTGCTCTAGAGAACTCCGCGTAGGTGGCGAGCCTCTTAGCCCCGCTACATTGCCGGGCAGTGACTGAGAGTGGCGCTCGCGGGAGACCGCTGCGCCCTGTAACTCCGGCAGCAGGAACTACATGTTCGTAAGAAACAAATCCATCATTAAGATGTTTGAACTATGAACTGTCACTTTGGCTAAAATATGAATCCATAATTCATAAAAACACTTCCTCCAGTGAAAACGTCCCTCCCCTGTTGTCCTCTCACATCGAAATCCACTGACATATTTGTTTAGAACTTTTTTGACTGTTTTTGCTCGTAAACGGTGCTTCAGCTATGCATGTTTCTCCCCTGATTCAGATGAGACCCCTTTTTCACTAGAGAAAGTAATATATTGCATACTCGACGAGTTCAGATGCAAAAGCCTCTAAGTGCCATCTGAAATTTTCATCTAAAAATTAGCATTTTTATCAGGCTCCTATGTTTTCGTTCAGTAATTTTACTCTAATGGCAATGTATAGGTCCTTTTCTATGCAATTAAAGTGAAATGACTTAACATAGGAGCCTGATAAAAATGCAAATTTTAGAAGAAACTTTCAGATGGCACTTAAGAGGCTTTTGCATATGAACTCTTCACTTGTATTCTAGTTAAACGGGTCATATGGGCGGCATTATGCAAATATTTCCACAGTGAGGTAGATATGTGGGGGCATGTTAGAACGAGGCGTTTTAGGGCTCTTGTTTCTTCAAACACGCAGCTTTTTACTTCACAACACATTAATAGATGGACTGGATTTGTGTGGATAACTTTACTCCAAATCTGTTCCCATGAAGAAATAAACTCATCTACATCTTTGATGGCCTGAAGATGAATACATTTTCAGCCAATTGTAATTTTTGGGTGAACTACTTCTTTAAGTAGCTTTTGAATACCTTTAGTAGATTTGTGGTAAGACAGTTATCAATTTCCTCCATTGATCCGGACTGGATCCCACATCTGTTGGGCCCAATCTGCCTGCCTCCATGGCACATCCTGTTCTGATTAAAGACGCTTTTGTCACTCCGAATGCTTTGCTCATGTCTTGGCAGAGCTATTCTTTATTTTAAAAAAATTGAATGTTTCAGGCACATCATCAGCATAATTATTCCAAAAGTGTGCACTGCTAAGAAAAGAAAAGCACATTCTCAAAGCAAGTACAGAATCACTGATGTTGCCATGAAGTTATAACACCCCATGAGAGTTTCAAGCAGACAGAGAATGTTGTTTATGAAGTTGAAAGTCACGAAGACTTCAAACTCCACGTTTGAAAAGATCTCCACCCTGCAAAACATTGAGATGTCGTAGTCTTTTATTTTGACTATTTCTAGTAAGAATAAACAGTACAAGAGAAATCCTGTCATGTTCCTAGATCTATGTGTGTTGCTAGTCCAGGAATAGCATTCCCATCAAACTCAATACCTATCTATGAACATAACCAACACATAAATAATAATAATAATAATTCAACTTGATCAACTATACAAGTTTAAATCTAAATAATCACGTATTACTACAGGTGTCCCACAGGGTTCAGTTCTGAACCATTTATTATTTATCATTTATTTACTGCCACATTTTCAGGGAATATGGTTCTCATTTTCACTGTTACGCCAATGAAACCCAGTTCTACCAGTCTTCAAACCTGCTTCTAAACTTCCTCCATCCTCTCTTTCTAACGGTTTGTCTGAAGTTAAAGCTTGGTTTTCAAGTAATTTTTAAAAAAACTTAACATTAGTAAAACAGAAACTTCTTGTAAGTACAAAAATAATTTGTCAAAGACAAGTGGTTTCTCTGTGTATCGATGGTTCTACAATTGCTTCTTCAAGGCCGTAATAATCACTTGAATCTAGCTTGCGCCAACAGTTGTACACAGAAGCCGTTCCGGGAGCATGACATATGAGTTCAGCGTTGCGCATGAGCAGATGAGTCTCGTGAAAACCAACATTTGTTAACAGGAGCAAAGGAAGCAAAGTTTCCTTACTTTAGTAAAGGAAAACCAGTCTCCTCTTGGCTTATATCGAAATCCTCTGACATTCTTCTTTACAAATCCTCGTTTTGTACTTCTAATTCTTGACCGTTGTTTTGTTTTGATCTCTCCCCTGCACTTCCACTTCCACTTCTGAGCGGCGCATGCGCAAAGCCGACCTCATACGTCATTCCCCCGGAACTGCTTCTGTTTACAACAGTGAGCGCAAGCTAGATTCAAGTGATTATTATGTTTTGAATATGGATATTTTTCTTACAAAAACACATCGATTCGCTACAGAAGGCCTTTGTTCACCCCCCGGAGCCGTGTGAGACACTTTTTTTTATGGATGGGCGATTTTTATTTAAGTTCTTTTGGACAGAAGCAATGCAACACCCGCTGAGTGGCATTAAACGGCTTGAAAGATCAAAGACAATTTTTAATATAACTCCGACTGGATTCGTCTGAAAGAAGAAAGTCATATACACCTAGGATGCCTCGGGGGTGAGTAAAACGCAGCCTAATTTTCATTTTTGGGTGAACTAACCCTTTAAGAGCTTGGGTGTTATCCTTGACAATGCAATATTTTAAAGCACATATTAACAAGTACAAAAAATATATTTTTAACCTATTTAAACTGATTGAGTGAGTATTTGGTTAAAATTTGAGTTAAAATTTCTGTACTGTAAATGTGATTACCTGTCTTCCTTTAACATCTTCCCTTAATCCAAATCCAGCCTTTATACTTCCTTGTGGCCCGTGACAAAGAAAGTGAAGAGCCAATTCATCATCATACCCTTAGTGTTGATGACTAAATGCGGCATTTTTGTGCCAAGAGTCTTGTGCAGCTGTTGGGGAAATGTTTTATAAACTAATCCTCTTATCAAGATCCCTCGCTGGTTCACCTGCAGGGGCAGAGGAAGGCCTCACCTGGGCCTGGAGCAGGGGCTGAAAACACTGTACATGGTTTACTGCTATCTGTTAGTTTACCCCTAGCAGGCCAGTATCTGCCTTATCTCAGCTGGGATTCTTCTGTCTTTTCAAGCTGCTAAGGTGAGCATGACGCACTGCCAGTGTGCTAGAGAAAATAGAGGTGAGAGGGAAAGCCAGAAAGAGAAGCCCACAAGACAAATGCAATTTATCTGAGGTTGCTCTTTTATAGCTCAGGACACATAAAGTGCAGTACATAAATATTATATATAAACTATTGACTATTATTTCATAATTGATTTATAAATGATAGATTTTTGAGAGAGAGAGAGAGAGAGATGATAGATAGATAGATAGATAAATTGCAGGCTTTGCTGCAGGAAATTGCAAAAAGTTAAGATCTCTTCTGAAAGTCTGAGAAGTCACAATTAAGATTATTTGCTCTCAAGTTGATCTCATTACTATATAGGAGAACCAACTGAGGCATTAAAAAGGTCTTTTTCATCACTATGTGAAGGCATTTTAATGGCATGCCCTTCCTAGTATTACAAAGAGTAAGACTGCATTCATTCATTTTTGGTTTGCTTACATTCTTTTCAGGTTCTAATTTGAGACACAGACTGCTGAAGTAATTACTGTACAGCTGAATTCCCATGTGCTCAATTTAACAGTGAGAGTTTACAGTGAGCTGGGCTCAATGAACAGTGCCCTCATTTCTTCATGACAGTAACTGACAAACTTGTTCTTGATCCTATAAAAACTCCAATCTATTTCATCAGGCAATAATCGGTGGTGAATATAAGAACATTAATCTAAAAGAAGCCTTTATAAACCACCAAATATGAAATTAATAGTTGCTATTTTTAGTTAAACTGGTCAATGGGACCTCTAGGAGGGAATTTGACTTTCTAAAGTTTGAGGAAAAACACTGAATCTCCAACCAAACATATCTGGGAGTCTTCAGTGGTTTCCAAGAAATCCAAACATGGAAACTGGTGGAGATAGACGTAAATCAATCCCATAAACCCTCAGAGAGAATCCCTGCATGCTGATATTTGTAAAACAGACAGAATTGCTGTTAACAGTAAAAGTGAAGCTTTTTTTAACAGTTTTAAATGCATTAAGTTTTTTTTCTCTGTACACTCTTAAAAATAAAAAGTTTTTTACTGGCATCCATGCAACCTATCCATTCCTCGAAAGGTTCTTCATTGTGGGAGAATGTTTATTATATTTTTAAAATGTTTTTCACACTAAGAAAAGAAAATGGTTCTTTCAAGATTTATTCACTGAATGGTTCTTTAAAGAACCAAAAATGGTTCTTCTATGGCATCGCTGCAAAAACCAAGCGAAAAGACAATGTAGTCACTATATGCTTTTTTGGAGTTCCAAAATACTTTCCGGGTATTTTAAAGCCCCAGTGTAGGTGGTTTGTTCTCCAAAGGAGTTTTTTTCTGTGGCATCAAGCCTTTACTTTCCATGTCTACAAACATAAACACCTTCATAAGCACTTTAATCAGGTTCTCCTGATGCTCATTAACAGTTGATTTCATTGCTACAGCTCTAAGTTCTTCCACAGTGTTTAGAGCTTCAACAGTTTACAAATCAGAATGTCACTCTAGGGGCCATTTATGGAGCATGTCATCGTTGGTACCGGAGCACAAGTGCAACAGCCAGATTCTCATTGACATCTAAACAAATCAAACTTTAAACAGAAGCAAATTAATGAACTATGACCAAACTCTCCTGTTCTTATTGATTGTCAAATAAACTAAATAATTTAGGATATGAAAACTGTGTAATCAAATCGAGATTAAAACGCTGGGGTTCCATAAATGACCATGAAATGCAGATGTTTTTCCATCCATTATAATGAGCCACACGGCATTGCACAGAAACACGTGTTGGTTCTCGATTTAGTTAAAAACTACAAGTGTTTCAGGATGCAAACCATCTTGTTCTTAACTCTGCGTTCCCCCCAAAAAAGATCTACCGATTATCTAATCCACCAAATTCAACAACTCTTAATGACGATAGTAATTCATAAAAGTGTTTTTTGCATCTGCCATTATGATGATGAGGAAGTCCACTGGGATGAAGTTTAGGAACATCCCATCTCTCTTTCCAGCTGTCTTGATGCCGTTTATCTTTCATTCCCTACAAGAGCAAGTTTGTCTTTCACAACAGCCTCCATCCCATGGGTCTTTACGTCCACATGCAGCACTGGCTAATACATTTGCCTGTTCATCAAGCATAAACTAATGTGTATTGGCTTACCACTTTTCACATGATTAATTCCCATGTACAGGGAGGAATGTGGTCCCTTGGAGAGCAAAGGGGTGTTTTTAACTCCCTGGGATGAGCCAGCGTCGCAGACAGACCGAGCTGAGAAAAAGTGTGCGAGCGCAACACTTTATTGATAACAGGTGGTCATGCATGCCGAGACGTTAACGATAACCAGCTGTGAGGCCGGTCTTGCGCCAAGCGCTTGGTCGGCGGACCAGAGAATGATTGGCCAGCTCTTACCTGACCTGATCTATTAGCTCATCAGTTCTGCTTTTATTGTTTTCTGGGGTCAGACGCAGCTGACTAAATTGAGCATCATTACTCCGCGGTAGAGAATCGGCACATGTGTCAGGCAGCGTATCCTGTAAAAATAGTGTTAGAAAGAATATGTTCGTTCGTTTTGGTCCTCTGCACAAGAGGCCTTCACATGTCATGCCAAATGGATTTCTCCTCCAATGTCTGGTCTGATAAAGATGGGGTGAATTAAGAGAGAAAAGGTTTGTAGCTTCTAAAGACATCTGCAGACTCGATGAAGACTGTGAGCAAAGAGCTGAAAAGTTCTTCTAAAAAGACCAAAGGTTACTTAAAAATTTCATGTTTAATTCAGTGTGGTACTTGCCATTTACTTGTAATTATTTGTGAAATTTACTAGGAAGTGGAAAAACCAATAGTTTTGTTGCTTATTTTAGAAATTGTATTTGCATCTTGATGCTTCCATTCAGCATTTGTATGCAATTTCCCAAAATGTGCATTAAAATGCATGGAAAAAAACCTAGATATTGTTTGCAACATGCTCTACCATGTGAGCTTAAGAAACATATTGCATGTTATTGTTGCAAACTGAAGAGAAACACACGATCGCATCTATTCTCTTTACATGATCTCCTGTGCCCAGATGAGATTTGTCGGGAACGGACAATCCAAAGCAGATGTGATGAGAAGCGAGACCACATGGCCAAGATCTGATATCAGGAAGACATGCTTCTGGCTCAATGCTGTAGATGCACTGAACTTGAAGGTGAGGTGAAATAAGATGCCCTCCAAATTTACCAGCAGCTGCTTGCAAGTTCCACTTTCTGCATTGAGCCATGTTGAGAATGGCAAACGACGCATCAGATAAGTGTATCTCCATTGCTCTCTTTCATCATGAGGTTGGAATCGATGCCATAATGTTATCAGTAAAATGTAATCCATATAGAACGCTATAATAAATGCTCCATCGCATTAGGCCACTAATTGTGGTCTCAAGTCAGAAAGCCTGCCAAGAGCAACAAGAAAATGAGTTTGGAGGAGAATGAGGGGGTCGGAATGAGATGCCCCCCGCCCTCACATCACTGTCACACCCGTCATGTTCACCCGTATCAACAGCTCTGCTGAATGGAGTGGCGAAGAGCACCTGATGTTCTGCTCTCCACACATACTCTCGTTCTGTCACTCACGTTAATGAATAAGAGCCCCCATGGCTCACCCCACTTCCATGGCATAGTGGAGGAGGAGCGGGACCAGCGGGGGGTAAGTGTCAAGGGTAAAATGCACACACACACATACAGAGGCATCATTTGTGATCATAATTTCTCTGTATGTTTATTTTTACAGCTCTCCCATTGGAAGTGGCAAGTATCAGTTCTCAAGCAGATGAATGATGTCTTCTACACAAGCATGCAAGTGCACTGCAAAAAAAATTAAATTAAAAAAGTATTTTTGTCTTGTTTTCCAGTTAAAATATCTACAAATTCTAAACAAGATAAATTAAAGGGGTGTTTCACCACTGGCAAGATGGGCTTTTAATAAAACTTGGCTGTCTATGTCTTACAAACAAGGTTAAGTGAGTGTTAAAAGACTAGAGAGAACTGAAAAAAGGGCTGTGATGATCTTCATGTATCCCCATTGTGCTATTTCAAATCTGTTCGCTATTTTTGCAGGTAATTTATATAAAAATATTAAAATGTTGTGCACTATTGGTAAGATTATAGAAGGGCCCAGTTAATGTCACGCCCCTAGGACTTTATCTGTGATTTTCCCTCTCCATATGCATGCCCTGACCTAGGTTTCCCATGTGTTTGATTGCTCATTAGTTCCAGGTGTGTCTCGTCATCCCCTCGTCAAGTCCTGTGTATTTATAGTGAGTCCTGTTCTGAGTGACAGAATACCTGACCGAAACAGTTACCTCTGTGTTCCCTCTGTTTTTGCTCAGTGTTTTGTTTCCGTAGTGTTCCCTTATGGATCCCCTCACTTGCCCTGAATACCTCCTGCTGGAGCAGGAGGAAAGATCGCTCGAGGGCCACACCAGACTGTTCCTGGTGCTCGCCAACCTCTCCAGCTACCCGGACGACGCGCTCTGTGCATTCTATGACGCCAGCATAAACTCGGCATACAGAGCGCCGTCGTCTGAGGAAGGCCTTCGAGCGAGTTTTGCCGCCTTTGTGGAGTGCCACTCCGGACCCAGTGCCCAGCCCACCATCTCCCCGCTGAGCGGAGCGCATGCCTGAGCTGAGGGTGAGCTGATTATACAGCTGGGACTGCTGGACTTCGAGGGGGACCTTATAGACTGGGAAACAGAGTTGGAAGCCGACATGCCCCCTCTCCTCTCTCCTTCATCCCCGCTGGTCCCATCCAACCCTGAGAGGGTTCCAGTCCCCGAGTTTAGCCGAGAGAGTGTTCCAGTCCCCGAATTTAGCCCAGACAGGGTTCCAATCCCTGAGTTTAGCCCAGAGAGGGCTCCAGTCCCCGAGTTTAGACCAGAGAGGGTTCCAGTCCCCGAGTCTAGCCCAGAAATGGCTCCAGTTCCCACGTCCAGCCCAAGGAGGGCTCCCGTTCATGAGTTCAGCCCTGAAAGCCCAGAGGCTCACAAATGCCCACCCTCCCACCCGCTCCTGCCTCCTCATCCGCTGTCGTCTGGCAGCCCTTCTGCTCACCCTCAGCCCACCATCAGCATGGTGCGAGCTCCGCGGGACTGCCATCCTCCAGCGTCCAGGCTCCACCATGGCTCCTAGCTCCCTCCTTTCCGCTGTGGCCTGGCAGTCCAATAGCTCCGCCAGGCTCCCTCGTCCCTCCGGCTCTGCCTTGGTCTGGCGTCGCCCATCTTGCGCCTCTGGACTCCAATCCTCCGGCTGTGCCTCGTCCCTTCATCCCTCTGGCTCCGTCAGGCTCCTTCATCCATTCGGCTCCTCCTCAGTCCTCTGTCACTCCGGCTCCTCCGCCACCATTGGTCGGCCCCATGGAGTCGGCGGCCATTCCTCCTCCATGGCTCCTCCCCTCCCCCCATCGGCTCCCCCGGGGCCCCCCATCATGACTGTGGCCTGGGTCCTGCTTGGCCCCTCCTGCTCCAAGTCCTTCCTGTCACCTCCCTAGCTCCTCCCTCCATCGTCACCTCCCTGGACTCTGTCTGCTGCCTCCCTCCCGGGTGTCCATCCTACGCAACAAGAAAATGAGTTTGGAGGAGAATGAGGGGGTCGGAATGAGATGCCCCCCGCCCTCACATCACTGTCACACCCGTCATGTTCACCCGTATCAACAGCTCTGCTGAATGGAGTGGCGAAGAGCACCTGATGTTCTGCTCTCCACACATACTCTCGTTCTGTCACTCACGTTAATGAATAAGAGCCCCCATGGCTCACCCCACTTCCATGGCATAGTGGAGGAGGAGCGGGACCAGCGGGGGGTAAGTGTCAAGGGTAAAATGCACACACACACATACAGAGGCATCATTTGTGATCATAATTTCTCTGTATGTTTATTTTTACAGCTCTCCCATTGGAAGTGGCAAGTATCAGTTCTCAAGCAGATGAATGATGTCTTCTACACAAGCATGCAAGTGCACTGCAAAAAAAATTAAATTAAAAAAGTATTTTTGTCTTGTTTTCCAGTTAAAATATCTACAAATTCTAAACAAGATAAATTAAAGGGGTGTTTCACCACTGGCAAGATGGGCTTTTAATAAAACTTGGCTGTCTATGTCTTACAAACAAGGTTAAGTGAGTGTTAAAAGACTAGAGAGAACTGAAAAAAGGGCTGTGATGATCTTCATGTATCCCCATTGTGCTATTTCAAATCTGTTCGCTATTTTTGCAGGTAATTTATATAAAAATATTAAAATGTTGTGCACTATTGGTAAGATTATAGAAGGGCCCAGTTAATGTCACGCCCCTAGGACTTTATCTGTGATTTTCCCTCTCCATATGCATGCCCTGACCTAGGTTTCCCATGTGTTTGATTGCTCATTAGTTCCAGGTGTGTCTCGTCATCCCCTCGTCAAGTCCTGTGTATTTATAGTGAGTCCTGTTCTGAGTGACAGAATACCTGACCGAAACAGTTACCTCTGTGTTCCCTCTGTTTTTGCTCAGTGTTTTGTTTCCGTAGTGTTCCCTTATGGATCCCCTCACTTGCCCTGAATACCTCCTGCTGGAGCAGGAGGAAAGATCGCTCGAGGGCCACACCAGACTGTTCCTGGTGCTCGCCAACCTCTCCAGCTACCCGGACGACGCGCTCTGTGCATTCTATGACGCCAGCATAAACTCGGCATACAGAGCGCCGTCGTCTGAGGAAGGCCTTCGAGCGAGTTTTGCCGCCTTTGTGGAGTGCCACTCCGGACCCAGTGCCCAGCCCACCATCTCCCCGCTGAGCGGAGCGCATGCCTGAGCTGAGGGTGAGCTGATTATACAGCTGGGACTGCTGGACTTCGAGGGGGACCTTATAGACTGGGAAACAGAGTTGGAAGCCGACATGCCCCCTCTCCTCTCTCCTTCATCCCCGCTGGTCCCATCCAACCCTGAGAGGGTTCCAGTCCCCGAGTTTAGCCGAGAGAGTGTTCCAGTCCCCGAATTTAGCCCAGACAGGGTTCCAATCCCTGAGTTTAGCCCAGAGAGGGCTCGAGTTTAGGAGTTTAGACCAGAGAGGGTTCCAGTCCCCGAGTCTAGCCCAGAAATGGCTCCAGTTCCCACGTCCAGCCGCTCCCGTTCTCCCGTTCATGAGTTCAGCCCTGAAAGCCCAGAGGCTCACAAATGCCCACCCTCCCACCCGCTCCTGCCTCCTCATCCGCTGTCGTCTGGCAGCCCTTCTGCTCACCCTCAGCCCACCATCAGCATGGTGCGAGCTCCGCGGGACTGCCATCCTCCAGCGTCCAGGCTCCACCATGGCTCCTAGCTCCCTCCTTTCCGCTGTGGCCTGGCAGTCCAATAGCTCCGCCAGGCTCCCTCGTCCCTCCGGCTCTGCCTTGGTCTGGCGTCGACCATCTTGCGCCTCTGGACTCCAATCCTCCGGCTGTGCCTCGTCCCTTCATCCCTCTGGCTCCGTCAGGCTCCTTCATCCATTCGGCTCCTCCTCAGTCCTCTGTCACTCCGGCTCCTCCGCCACCATTGGTCGGCCCCATGGAGTCGGCGGCCATTCCTCCTCCATGGCTCCTCCCTCCATCGGCTCCACCGTGGGCCGCCATCATGACTGTGGCCTGGGTCCTGCTTGGCCCCTCCTGCTCCAAGTCCTTCCTGTCACCTCCCTAGCTCCTCCCTCCATCGTCACCTCCCTGGACTCTGTCTGCTGCCTCCCTCCCGGGTGTCCATCCTACTCCCGAGCCTCCTCTCAAATTCAAACCCGTGCCCCCCCTCTGTTGTTCTACAGCGTGAGGACGTGCCTTCCGGGAGGGGGACGATATGTCACGCCCCTGGACTTTATCTGTGTGTTTTTCCCTCTCCATGTGCCTGCCCTGACCTAGTTTTCCCATGTGTTTGATTGCTCATTAGTTCCAGGTGTGTATCCTCATCCCCTCGTCAAGGCCTGTGTATTTATTGTGAGTCCTGTTCTAAGTTTCTTTGTCTGGTATTGAATGTTCGTCTTTCCCCGCTACGTGTGTGTTCTTGGTTCCATTGATGTTAAAGTCTATTTGTTTGAAGTCTACTCCACGTCTCCTCGTTCCTCGCTCCGTGCTCCTCACATTAGCAGATTGTGACAGTTAACTATAACAGTACATTTATATTTTTGACTACATTTTGCAGATGCTTTTGTCCAAAGTGACATTGCATTATTCAAGGTATATATACACTATATGGACAAAAGTACTGGGACTCCTAACCATTGCCAACAGGGACTGTAATGACATTGCATTCTAAATACATAGACATTAAAATTAGTTTGTACCTACAACAGCTTCCACTCTTCTAGGAAGTCTTTCGACAACATTTTGGGGTATTTCTGTAGGAAATTTCCCCCCATTCAACCAGTAGAGCATTTGTGAGGTCAGACACTGATGCTGGATGAGAAGGCCTGACTCACAATCTCCACTCCTATTCATCACAAAGGTGTTGGATGGGGCTGAGGTCAGGGCTTTGTGCAGGTCAGTCAAGTTCTTCCACACCAAAGCCCTGAAAGCCCAGAGGCTCACAAATGCCCACCCTCCCACCCGCTCCTGCCTCCTCATCCGCTGTCGTCTGGCAGCCCTTCTGCTCACCCTCAGCCCACCATCAGCATGGTGCGAGCTCCGCGGGACTGCCATCCTCCAGCGTCCAGGCTCCACCATGGCTCCTAGCTCCCTCCTTTCCGCTGTGGCCTGGCAGTCCAATAGCTCCGCCAGGCTCCCTCGTCCCTCCGGCTCTGCCTTGGTCTGGCGTCGACCATCTTGCGCCTCTGGACTCCAATCCTCCGGCTGTGCCTCGTCCCTTCATCCCTCTGGCTCCGTCAGGCTCCTTCATCCATTCGGCTCCTCCTCAGTCCTCTGTCACTCCGGCTCCTCCGCCACCATTGGTCGGCCCCATGGAGTCGGCGGCCATTCCTCCTCCATGGCTCCTCCCTCCATCGGCTCCACCGTGGGCCGCCATCATGACTGTGGCCTGGGTCCTGCTTGGCCCCTCCTGCTCCAAGTCCTTCCTGTCACCTCCCTAGCTCCTCCCTCCATCGTCACCTCCCTGGACTCTGTCTGCTGCCTCCCTCCCGGGTGTCCATCCTACTCCCGAGCCTCCTCTCAAATTCAAACCCGTGCCCCCCCTCTGTTGTTCTACAGCGTGAGGACGTGCCTTCCGGGAGGGGGACGATATGTCACGCCCCTGGACTTTATCTGTGTGTTTTTCCCTCTCCATGTGCCTGCCCTGACCTAGTTTTCCCATGTGTTTGATTGCTCATTAGTTCCAGGTGTGTATCCTCATCCCCTCGTCAAGGCCTGTGTATTTATTGTGAGTCCTGTTCTAAGTTTCTTTGTCTGGTATTGAATGTTCGTCTTTCCCCGCTACGTGTGTGTTCTTGGTTCCATTGATGTTAAAGTCTATTTGTTTGAAGTCTACTCCACGTCTCCTCGTTCCTCGCTCCGTGCTCCTCACATTAGCAGATTGTGACAGTTAACTATAACAGTACATTTATATTTTTGACTACATTTTGCAGATGCTTTTGTCCAAAGTGACATTGCATTATTCAAGGTATATATACACTATATGGACAAAAGTACTGGGACTCCTAACCATTGCCAACAGGGACTGTAATGACATTGCATTCTAAATACATAGACATTAAAATTAGTTTGTACCTACAACAGCTTCCACTCTTCTAGGAAGTCTTTCGACAACATTTTGGGGTATTTCTGTAGGAAATTTCCCCCCATTCAACCAGTAGAGCATTTGTGAGGTCAGACACTGATGCTGGATGAGAAGGCCTGACTCACAATCTCCACTCCTATTCATCACAAAGGTGTTGGATGGGGCTGAGGTCAGGGCTTTGTGCAGGTCAGTCAAGTTCTTCCACACCAAACTCACCCAACCATGTCTTTATGGACATTGCTTTTTGCACTGGGGCACAGTCATGCTGGAATAGGAAAGGGCCTTCCCCAAACAGTTCTCACAAAGTTGGAAGCATAGCACTGTCTAAAATGGCTTGGTGCGGTGAAGCATTAAGATTTCCCTTCACTGGAAGTAAGGAGCTGAACCCCTGAAAAAAGCTCCATACCATCATCCCTCTTCCACCCAACTTTAAAGTTGGCACAATGCAGTAAAGTAGGTGTTCTCCTGGCATCTGCTAACCCAGACTCACCCATCGAACTGCAAAACAGAGAAGTGTGGTTCATCACTCCACAGAACAGGATTCCACTGCTCCAGGATCCAGTGGTGGTGTGCTTTACACCACTCCATCTGACGCTTGGCATTGTGTTGGTGATATGAGGCTTGCATGCAGCTGCTCAGCCATGGGAACCCATTCTATGAAGCTCCGGCAGCACAGTTTTTCTTCAGATATCAATGCCAGTTGAAGTTTGGAATTCTTCAGCTATGGAATCAGCCGAGTGTTGGCGACTTTACGCACCATGCGCCTCAGCACTCAGTGACCCTGCTTTGTGACTTTATGTGGTCTTCTGCTTCATGGCTGAGTTGCTTCAGTTTCTAAACACTTCCCCTTTCTAATAACACCACTTGCAGTTGACCACAGAATATCTAGCAGGGATAACATTTCACAAATTGATTTACTACAGAGGTCCTATCACATCACCACAGATTGACCCATTTTTTCACAAATGTTTGGAAACTGCAGACTGCACGGATAGGTGCTTGATGTTATACATCTATGACAATGGGTCTGATTGAAACACCCGGAATTCAGTAATTAAAATGTGGGTCCCAATACTATTGTCCATACACGCATCTGATCACCATTATGAATCCAGTGAAAGCGAAACTATGGAACAGGGCCCGTATTTACCCCCGCCCATAATCGTCCACTTCTCCATCCAAACCACAGACATTTGACTGATGGATGGAAAGATGGGTGAATAATTGAATATATTATTCACTTAAGCAGAATTTTATTCAGTGTGAGCAGCATTTGGATTTTTCACTGCTTTGGGCACACGCAAAGTACTCTTGGCATAAACACAAGTCAAGATACCACACTGTAAATGCCTGAGCCTGTTTACTCGGTGCAGTAAACGCTTTGAGGGCAATTAAATGTCCCACTCCCTAATCTCCAGTGGGAAATGAAAATGTCTGTGGTCTATTGGGTCAGTGACCTGTCAGTCTGTGAGAGTGACAGTTAGTGCTCACAGTAAGACTGGGAGGTAATTATGGGGCAGTCAGTATGATTAATGAACATTGACCACTCAGGTCAGTGTAAATGTTATGAGAAATATCAACTCTTACAGACATCATAAAAAAGGGCCCGTTTCAACTAATTAGATACTTTTGGCTATGTTTAGCAAAAGCATTTCCACAATTGGTTCTGTCAAAGGTGGTAGGAAGGTCTGTAATTCTTAAACTGTTGACCAGCGCTGACCAGCATGTTAAAGTTTTCTGCTTCAAAACCTAAACAGCTGTGTATCTGCATTCCTCCTATTGTACCTTCATTTTAGCAGAACTCGAATGCAGCATCACATGAATCCTTCTTAGAGAACAAAGTCCCATAATGCAATGGATCCAATAATTTAGACAAATGTTGATTATAGATACTGTATGCATTTAACACTGAAAAGTATTTTGAAAATTTAAAATTTTTATGTAAAATAATATTTTATCCAATACTTCATTTTATTAGAGTATTAGAGTGTGCTGCTGTTAACTCAGCAACATGTTAAAATTGGACTCTGCAGAAATTATATTCAGTATTTTTGACTCGTTTTATAACTAAACATTTTTAAAATGTTCAAAATACTAAGTAAATAATTTTTAGGGTGTGCTCAGTTTTTTGTCCAGTACAAATATCTAAGCATTATTAAATTAAGATATATTTACATGAAAAGTAAACTGACACAAGATATTAAGCCTTGCTTTTTAAAATGTTTATAAATATATAAACTTAAAAAATATAAAATTTGCCAATGAAGTAAGAAATTTCACCCATTCAGCCAGAAAACAAGTTAATTTATCTATACCCCACTGGCAGATTTTCTCACTTAAATTTGATCTTTTTTTCCCCTCCAGATAACAACACTTAATAGCTTAGTGTGTTTGCTTCTCAATTAAATGTATCTTAATTTAATATTAACTTAAAAAAAACTCTATTGAAATTAATTGTCAATAGATTCCTAGTGACAAAAAGCAACTTAAACCAGTTTAAAACTGATTTAGCTGGTTTAAGATCTTTGAGCCTCTCCATGCTGGCGCTTGACTGGTTTATGGCTGTATGGTCCCAATAGTTTCCAAACACCAAGCTAAAACCGGCCAGCCGGATGACCAACTGAGACCAGATTAAACCAGTTTAGACTATTTTTTAAAAAGGTATTCACTTTCAGATAGGCTGCTGTCTATGTAGGGAATAGACAGCTAGACAGCTCAGTAGGTTTTAGAATAGAGCTAAAGAGTGTTTGCAGTATGTCACAATCATTGGGTGGTTACCACCATTATTTCCATTTAATTACGAGAGGAATTGTCCCCGTCAGTCTGCTAATCATTAGACTTCTGTATAAATGTCTCAGGTTACGCATGTAACCATCCTCGAGGGAACGAGATGCTGCGTCGGAAAACGCTTTGGAAACGTCTTCTGTGACCACGTTCAGGAATGAAGCTAGCGCCGGCAGGGATGCCGGAAGTATGGCACCGAGACGCAGCGTCTCATTCCCTTGAGGAACCATGGTTACATACGTAACCTGAGATGTTCCTCTTCAGGTACTCGAGCTGCGTCGGAAAACGCTTTGGGAAAGAGAATGTCCACGCCACCAGACTTGCAAATCCCTGCCTAGTGTGGAAGAGCACAACTAAGGCGAGAGAAAGGGGAGCCAAGTGTGGCTAAAGTAGGCGGGGCCCGCCGTCCCGAAGGCCAACTTCTGGAGGAGTGAGCCTTGACCCCCAAAGGAGAGGGGAGATCAGAGGACACGAGGCTATGTAACAGCATCCTGATTCACCACTTAGCAAAAACTTCTCTGGCCGGAAGCCTCGGCCTCAGCACACCAGGGAGGAAACGTGTAGGAAGTGAATGGTCACAGAGAGGGGCGTGTTAGGCCGCAATGGCCGCCACAAAGACGGGGTCAGAGTGGGTCAACCCTGCGGATAAACAGGCCTGCAGGAACTCCAGAACTGTACCAAACGGGCAGTTAGCTGGGTCGGGCTGGCGGTCTCCGCAGAAGTACAGTTTCCTCATAGAGGGAGCTCTGGATGGAGGATGGTCTCAACAACCTCGGTTGAGAGACCGGAAGTTACGAGTTGTGCCTCCTCAGAGGCCACACCCACAGCTTCCACAGCTCCGGGCGGGGCACACCCTCCGCCTGTGAGAGGAGATCTCTCCTGATGGGAATCTCCCATAGAGCGCCGTCGAGGAGAGAAATCAGGCCCGAGAACCATACTCGGCCCAGCCAGAACGGGGCTACTAACAACAGACGGGCCCCATCCCGGAACACTCTCTCCAGAACTCCCGGGAGCAGAACAATTGGAGGAAAGGCATACAGATGAAGCCTCGGCCACGTCTGTACCATGGCATCCAGCCCCAGTGGAGTTGGATGAGTCAGAGAGAACCAGAGGGGACAGTGCGATGTCATATGAGTCACAACAGGTCCACCTGAGCCTGGCCAAACACTCTCCATATCTGCTTCACCACCTCGGGGTGAAGCATCCATTCCCCGGACCTCAGCCCCTGCCTCAACAGGATGTCTGCTCCCATATTGAGATGCCCAGAAATGTGAACTGCTCTCAGCGAGAGCAGTTTGCCCTGGGACAACACAAGTATCTGGTGCGCCAGCTTGTAGAAGGGGTGCGAACGCAGAACTCCCTGGTGGTTGATGTAAGAGACCACCGCTGTGTTGTCGGTGCGCACCAACACATGGTGACCTCTTAGGTCTGGGAGAAAGTGTTTCAGAGCTCGAAACTCCAGACAATTGATATGCCACGTCAGATGGCGACCACTCCACAGACCGCGGGCAGGGTGGCCACTTATGACCACACCCCAACCGGTGAGGGACGCATCCGTTGCTAGCGTTACGTGGCGACAAGGAGCTCCCAGCACCGGGCCCTGAGACAAGAACCAAGGTTTCCTCCACATGTCTAAGGCACGTAGGCACCTCCGCGTGA
>NW_015505339.1:2828876-2848309 GCF_001515645.1 Sinocyclocheilus grahami | reverse complement strand
GAAGAAACCGGTATTGGTAGGCTTTTGCCCCCAAAAGCAAACCTCAGGAACTTCCTATGATGAGGAAGGATGGAGACATGTGCATCTTTTAGATCGATCGTGACACACCAGTCCTTGGACTTGGTCTGAGACACGACCTGCTTGAGTGCGAGCATGCTGAACTTCAGTCGCATGACTGAGCGGTTCAATAGGCGCAGATCTAAAATAGGACGCAACCCCCCATCCTTCTTCGGAACAATGAAGTACCGGCTGTAGAACTCAAAGTCTGTCCCGTGCGGAGGGACCACCTCAATGGCCTCCTACTTTAGAGAGTAACTACTTCTTGTTCTAATACCAGAGCCTGCTTGGGACCAACTAGAGTGAATCGAGGTGGACGAGAACCAAACTGGATTCTGTAGCCTCTTTCTACAGTACGCAGGACCCATTGAGACACATTTGGCAGTAGCTTCCATGCTGCTAAATAATCTACTAAAGGAATCAGTCTCTCGAGGCTGATCTCTGGTGTGCCCAGAACGGCTAGTTCGGTGCCCTGAAGTGGCACACCGGCAGGGGACGGCCGAACTAGCTTCTCTGGGGGCCTCTGCAGAGGCCACGAGCCTCTCAGTGCCGCTACATTGCCGGGTGGTAACTGAAAGAAACACTCGCCGGAGACCGCTGCACCCTGGAACACCGGTAGGCATGGCAGAATGATCTCCCGAGGGCACTGGGAGGAGACGGGCACCGTGTAATGCGGTGTGAACCTCTCCTCCCCAGAGGGGCCTGCCCTTTGAGGTTCTGAGCCACAGCATCAGAACTCTCATAGCTGTCTCCTATTGAAAACGACGGCCCTCAGACCCACGTCGTCTGCTAGGAAGACTAGACCAGAGCCTGCTCGGGGCAGGACCCAATGAAGCACACTTGGAAGGGACTCCCACACCACCAGGTGACCACCTAAGGGAACCAGTCTCGCCTCTGGTGAGCCTAGAGCAGCTATCTCAGTGCCCTGAAGTGGCGGACCAGCAGGGGACGGCCGTACTAGCTGCTCTAGAGACCTCCGTAGAGGTAGCGAGCCTCTTAGAAACCGCTACGTTTCCAGGTGGTAACTGAGAGAAGCACTCGCCGGAGACCGCTGCGCCCTGGAACACCGGCAGGGTTGGCAGACTGACCTCCTGAGGGCACTGAGGCACTTCCCCAGAGGGAGCTGGCCCTCAAAAGTCCTAGGCCTTTAGGCGTCAGGACGTTTATGACAAAGACTATCCAGTGAGAATGATGGTCCGCAGACCCGCCTTCTGCTAGAAGCCTTCGGCCTGGGAGCGCCACTCTGACTCTAGACTCTGCGAAGTACGAGAAGTGAGGCCCCCAGAATGAGGGGCTGGAACACAGTAGGTTGGGACCGCTCCCGCCCACCAGCCCCTGCAGACCGCCTCAACATCCTCAGAGGAAGAGAGGTAAACGCGTGCTCTCACTCGAGAAATGTTTATCCCAAGAGCCCCTGTATATCTAACTTCTCATAGTCAGATAAATATTTCATTTTATTCCTCAGAATTAAATGCAATCAAACAACTAGACAAGTAAATATGGCCTGATGTAGTAAGATTCACATCAAAAACCGAAATTATGTAATATATGCGTAGCCTCGGCAGCGCGCGAGCCGCTCAGTCACACAAACAACATCAATCTCCTCAGAGAAAGATGGCCGTAGCAGCGAGCTCTCACTCAGAGGGGGAAGCCTGAACGCTGCCTGCTCGTCCCTTAGGTGTTTGATTTTGTCTTGGGATTTCGTAACAGACAACACTAAATAAGACTCACAAACAGATATTAGACTGACACATACACAGAGCGCTTGCTGAATGACAAAAAAGCTGATGCCGGCTCCGCCGCACGTGCTTTGCTAGCTTTCTGGCCATGACGTCACCCGCTCGTGTCGCTATTGGACTGATTTCACATGTGATTCAGAGCGTGGTCACAGAAGGCGTTCCCAAAGCGTTTTCCGACGCAGCTCGAGTTCCTGAAGAGGAACGTTCTTTTTTATTTGTATTTACAACCACTTTTGCAGTTGGCTGGGCAAAATCTATTTTTCTTGCTTTTCCAACAGCTTCAATGCCTCATAGGTTAGTGGACACAAGACTGTCTTTCCTTGATTTTGCTGGTTCTTGCAGTATGCTACATTTTCCTTCCAGGTCCATTTGTCTTAAACTGACCTTGCCCACCCTGTCCCCCTTCATTTTCTGCCCTCTCAACAACTACAAAGCAGCATACAGAGCCTCCATGATTCCTGGGATGACATACATTTAATGCCCGTGAGCTGATTAATAAAGCAGAAGGCTGATGGGAAATGAACTGCAAAAACTTATTCAAACAGCAATAAAACAAGTCAGGATTCACAAATCTGCATTAAGAAGACCCTGTGCTATTTGCTCCCCCTCCTTCCTCCTTTCACGCTGATTTATAAAACAGGACTGGCTGTAATTGACTCCCCCTCGGATCCTAATATAAAGTTATAATCGGACTTGAGCCTGCGAGCCAGGTCTCCGCCACACGTTTAAAAGCAAATAGAGCAAACTGCATGGAGCACAGAAACACAGCCATGAATGATGTCTCTGTGAATGTTGGCTAAATTAAGAGGCAAGGGTTGATTTAGGCCATCTCGTTCCTCTCTCTCTCTGTCTTTTTCTCGCCTTCTCGATTTCTTTTTAGGGTTGCATCTATAAGTTCTTGTACTTGTACTCTATCGGATGCATAAAACTTAAAAAATTACATTTAACCTAATTAAAATATAAATATAAATGCTAAAACTAAACTTAAATAAAAAATTATTTAATTGTAAAAATGAATAAAAAAAATGACAAAAACATAACACAATTACTAACATTTAAAGTGAAAACTGAAAATATACTAAATGTACTCTACCCAAAATTTACTGTAGTGCATTTTTTTTTCCTAATTCCCAAAACGTCCTTTATTTAAATAAAAATAAAAAAGGCCAAGATTTTCAATGTGGTCACAAACCTTTTGGATCCCACACAATGCGTTGAAGTGAGATTTATAGATACTGTACGCATTTAAAACTGAAAATGATTGGTAAAACAGTTCAATTCATTTTTAAATGATTTGTTAATGTAAAAATATTTATCCAATACTTTAGTTTATTAGAGTATCCCGCTGTTAACTCAACCGCATGTTACAATTGAACACTGCAAGAAATTATACTCATTCTTTTTGACTCATTTTTTTAAATCTAAACATTCTTAAAATATTCAAATACTAAGTCAATCATTTTGAGGTGTACATAGTATTTTTGTCCAGTACAAATATCAAAGCATGATCAAATTAAGATACGTTTACTTGGAAAGCAAAATGACACAAGATATAGCAATGGGGTAAGAAAATCCAACCAGAAAACAGGTTAATTCATCTTTCCCACTGGCAGATTTTCTCACTTAATTTTGATCTTTTTTCTTTAGAAATCTTTAATTTTCAATTAATTTTGAGTTAGGAAAATAATGTAGGGAGTAGACAGCTCGGTAGGTTTTAGAACAAAGAAGAGTGTTTGAAGTGTGTCGCAATCATTAGGTGGTTGCCGCCCTTATTTCCATTCAATTACAAGAGGAATTGTCCCCTTCAGTCTGCTAATCATTAGGCTTCTGTATAAACGTTATTTTTCATTAGTGGTTTCCAACCACTTTGCAGTTTGTTGGGCAAGATCTATTTTTCTTGCATTTCCAACAGCTTCAATGCCTCATACTGTAGGTTAGTGGGCACAACACTGTATTTTCTTGATTTTGCTACAACAATAACTCCTTTGCTGGTTCTTGTCATATGATACATTTTATTTCCAGGTCCATTTGTCATAAACTGAGCTTGTCCACCCTGTCCCCCTTAATTTTCTGCCCTCTCGACAACTGCAAAGCAGCATACAGAACCTCCATGACTCCTGGGACGATATACATTGAATGCCCATGAGCTGATTAATAAAGCAGAGGGCTGATGGGAAATGGACCGCAAGCTTACTCAAACAGCAATAAAACAAGTCAGGATTCACAAATCTGCATTAAGAAGACCCTGTGCTATTTGCTCCCCCTCCTTCCTCCTTTCACGCTGATTTATAAAACAGGACTGGCTGTAATTGACTCCCCCTCGGATCCTAATATAAAGTTATAATCGGACTTGAGCCTGCGAGCCAGGTCTCCGCCACACGTTTAAAAGCAAATAGAGCAAACTGCATGGAGCACAGAAACACAGCCATGAATGATGTCTCTGTGAATGTTGGCTAAATTAAGAGGCAAGGGTTGATTTAGGCCATCTCGTTCCTCTCTCTCTCTGTCTTTTTCTCGCCTTCTCGATTTCTTTTTAGGGTTGCATCTATAAGTTCTTGTACTTGTACTCTATCGGATGCATAAAACTTAAAAAATTACATTTAACCTAATTAAAATATAAATATAAATGCTAAAACTAAACTTAAATAAAAAATTATTTAATTGTAAAAATGAATAAAAAAAATGACAAAAACATAACACAATTACTAACATTTAAAGTGAAAACTGAAAATATACTAAATGTACTCTACCCAAAATTTACTGTAGTGCATTTTTTTTTTCCTAATTCCCAAAACGTCCTTTATTTAAATAAAAATAAAAAAGGCCAAGATTTTCAATGTGGTCACAAACCTTTTGGATCCCATTGTGGTTAAACCAGATTAGTTGCATTGGGCAATTCATTATTTAGAGTAGAAGTTCATATCAAGTACTTATCATACAAGAATAAATGTTTTTATAGTGGTTTGGCACGTGTATTGAGCTGCTATTCATTATTTGATTGTGTTAATATTATTATTCAGGACTTCAGATGTTGCCTTTTTGGTTAACAAAACTACAAAGCTCTTTATTTTCGTGCTGATTTCTGCAAGAACTGTATCTATGATGAACCAGGGACCAGCAAACTACAGACCCTGACAGTAAAGAGATCGCTGAAAGTAATTTAGCTGAGATTAATGGCATCCTTTAGAGCCAAAGTCAGCCAGGACATTAACTTAATTGCTTCACTTCAGTGCAGTTTATCTCCCAGATTTCATAATACTAACAGTTTTGTGCCAAATACTGCAAATCACCTTATACAAGAAGGTAATATGGAGGTAAAGTAGTGATAGTTTGTACTGAAAGAATATTTTAAAATTGAAAAGACTTTATCGAAAACGGCCAAACAGTCAAACTGGCAGCAATGGAAAGAATTCTGCATCTCAAGTCAAAACATACCAAATTATATACTTAAGTCAAAGTCAAGTAAATCACACGTTAAACTGTGAAGAACTATGTGGGCAGATAGAATAGAAACATTCTGCAGCAAACCAAATGGGCTGAGCTTGGCTTTCAAAGGTCATGTTAATGCTCTAAACATTATGTGAATCGAATGCTATACGAGGATATTGAAGGAGTTAATCTAAAAGTTCCCGCCCATTTGGCCCAAAGGACTGTCTAGTGTTGAGTTGATATGTGTTTTACGATTCACAGGGCATTTGATAGGTATGTGTCTTTGAGCAGCGCCCAGACGCTGGGATTCACGCATAGCTGGTCTATGGCTTGGCAGCTCTTGCAAAACGTTTTATTTTCATAACCAAGGTTGTAATTCATTTGATACTGAAAAATATTGCTTTATTACAGTAGAAGCGGGAAAGAAATCAATGTCGGTATAAATAAAATAGAGATTTCTACTGTCATATAAAACTTAGCCTTTCGTTTGTGATTTTTGTGATCAACTAAATGAATTTGGTGCAATATACTGTATGTATGGTAAAAGCAGTTGTTATGACTTACCAGTTGAGTTCAGCAATGCAAAAGGAAGAAACCCACATACCGTAGTTGATTTTGATAAGGTGCATGAGCGTTAAAGGATAACCGATTTTTGTTACAGCAGTCAGTTTGCGACCCATGAAACTTCGCCACCACCATGGCGGCAGGCATACCAGAACATGTATCTCTGCTTACATAAACAGACGTAAAAAATCCTGAGAACAGAAAAACAGAAGGAGAGAAAAAAAGGTAACATGTTGAAAAGTGCAAATCAAACACTTACCAGCATTTAAAGCAGTTCACTGTGAAGAAGCTTCGGACAGATCTCTAACACCTGTGTTAGCTTATGACATATTTTGTTCAGGCATACAGTCAGCTATATGGCACTTAACATGTTCGCTCACATTTGCCTCAGAAACTGTAGTTTCAGAAAAAAAATACAGTTCAGAAAAGCATTTTCATCCATTAGCAGTTGAATAAACAGCTAAACAAAATCTGCTCTTAACAACCTTAATTATTACTTTGTCTCACTGTTAACTGGGCAAAGTTATCCACCTTCGTTTGCAAGGCTAAAACAACAACAACACAAATCTGTGAATGTTCTAGACGTTTATTAGTCGCTGTGGGTAAATAATACGCAAAGTGCAGTAAATGATAAAACTAATTTACCCTACAAACCAGTGTGTTTATAATTAGGACACTCATTTAAAATAATATGATAAGAAATGCCAGTTTCAAGCAGCAGAACCAGCTGTTTTGTACAGGTAAAATAATTGGAAGCACCAGAAGCCTTGCACATTCAAGCTACAAAGAACTCAAGCTCTTACGTTAAAAAAATAAAGTGGATGAAGTGTATAATTTAGACATGAGTTGATGCAGACAGTAGCAGTAAACATTTCGCTGAACATTACCTCATCAGCTCTACGGTTTAGTGAAACCTGCAGACCAGCCAGAACTTCAACAGTTGCGTTTTGTTTTTGTGTTCCATTAATGCTTTTATATAGTTTTTATTAAATTATCGTCTTTGACCATTATGCTGTTTTTCAGCCTTGAGGTTATAAAAAGGGCATGTCAACGAAGTTCAACTTTTAAAAATATGTCTCAAGACCCTGCGACCTGCGTGTTTTCTTCACTCTGCTGCGCCTCGTGTTTTTAAATGCAAAACAAGCTCTTTGTGAACTGTGTTCATTTGTGTGAACCTGACTTTTAAAATTGTTAAATCTGCCAAGGCAGCGCCCTGCTATGACGGAAATAAAGACTTGTTGGAGGGATTGCATTGTTAAACAGAGATTGTGATGAAACTTTTTAACACAGAGATTTGTTGTAAAATTATTCAAATTCATATAGTTAAAAGTCTGATCATGTGAATGATATGTTCCAGTTGTCATACAGATTCTATGTAGTTTTATACCACATATTGCGTAATTGCAATTTTTTAATCTCACAATTAACCCTTTGCAGGGAGTTTGATTGACAGACGATCTGACCAATCTTAACGCTGAATCTGCCATTTTTTTCTGACAAACAAACCAGACAGGAGAGTAGATTAAATGGTTAGTTCACCCCAAAATGAAAAAATATTTTGTTAATTACTCACCCTCATGTCGTCTCAAACCTTTGTTCATCTTTGGAACACAAATTAAGATATTTTTGATGAAATTTGGGAGCTTTCTGACCCTGTATAGACAGCAACGCAACTGCCACATTCAAGGCCCAGAAAGGTAGTAAGGACATTGTTAAAATAGTCCATTTGACATCAATGGTTCAACCATAATATAATGAAGCTATGAGAATACTTTTTGTGTGCAAAAAAAACTAAAATAACAACTTTATTCAACAATTTCTTTTCTTCCTTGTCAGTCTTCGCCGCACTTCGGAGAGTACCACGATGCATGCGTGTGATGCTGATGATGCAGGAGCCGGCGTTGTGACCTAGAACCTGGATGAGTTGCAGCTTGTTTACATGCAGAAGAAGACGCATGCTGTACGTAAAGCCTTACTTATTCGAACCAGAATATGCAGACGATGAACTAAAACAGATGGATTCACTCTTGTGAATGCGCAGTGCAGACTGACACAGAAGAGAAGAAATAGTTGAATAAAGTTTTTTTCTTTTTTCTTTGCACATATAGTGTACTGGTAGCTTCATGAAATTAAAGTTGAACTACTGATGTCATGTGGACTATTTCAATGAGGTCCTTACTACCTTTCTGGGTCTTAAACGTGTCAGTAGCGTCGCTATCTATGGAGGGTCAGAAAGCTCTCGGATTTCATCAAGAATATCTTAATTTGTGTTCTGAAGATGAACAAAGGTCTTATGGGTTTGGAACGACATGAAGAATTAATGACATAATTTTTGTTTTTGGGTGAACTATCCCCACCATTGAAAAATGGTGTGTAGCCTATTGATGTCTTTCCGTGGTTGAAACACTTCAGATGTTCATTCATGTTTGTTTCAACTAGTAAAGAGGAAGAGATGATCAGTTCACGTGCCCCGTGAACTGAGGCACTACAGTGATCTGTCTTGCCACATTAGCGTAAGTAGAAAGTAGTTTGTAATATAATATCATAATTTGCTAATACTTTTATTTTTCCACTTTGAAGTGTTAATTTGTATGCAAAGTAAATCTTAAATAATAATAATAATAACACAAAATTAATAAAACTAAAAATGCTAAATATAAAAATGGAAAGTAATTCAAAATACTAATAAAAACTACAATAGTATTTCTTCTTTCAAATATGCTTATAAAATGTTTGTAAAGAGCCCAACACGTGATGCATGAGAACAAAAAAGATATTTGTGACCACGATTTGAGTAAATGAGTAAAAAAAAATGAATACATAAATTATAAAAAAAATCAAGATTTTTTTATCTCTTATTTTTGCTTCTCTAGTAAATGTACATGCCAGATATCACTCACTTTAAGATAAAAACTAATGAAAAGATCTTCCAGTGCAATGACAAAATATTAAAGATGTAATCTCTAAAAATGAGTCTTAATATATTATGCATTGTTGCTTTTCTAGTAAATGTATCTTATTTTTGAGAATTTGTAGCTTGAAAATAGGTAAAAAATTACGTATTATCTTTAACTTTAAAGAGAGTAAGTCATTTTTGACAGAGAGTAAGTCATTTTTAACCTTTTTAAACCATTCTTTCCTAAAATAAAAATAAGCTTCTAAAAGGGATTTTCGCAGCGAATGCAATAAAATAACCATTTTTGTTTTCCCATAGAACCTTTCAGTGAACAGTTCTCAAAATAACCTTTTTTTTTCTTAATACAAAGAACATTTGAATAATCTAAAGAAACTTTTTTTCCACTTTTTATAGAATTTGTAGCTTGAAAACAAATAAAAAATTATCTTTAAAGTATCTCTCCAAGTAGCTTTCCATATTTTGTATTGACATTCTCAGAGACTGATCATTGTGAATTGTTGTTTCTGCCTTGTAAACAGCTCAACTTGTTTTGGGTGGGTTGGATGAGTGGTAATTCATTTGACTAATTTTGGATTTAGTGGCTCTTACCAGTTTATGAGACGAGCAGAGGACTCTCATTAGATGAGCGTTAACACCATTCGATGGCTTGATCCCTCATGTATCACATTAGTGCTGAGGTCAGATGATGGTGTGGAGGTATGTATAACTGCTGGTATTACTTCACGGTCCTTGCGGACAAGTCAAGAATGCTAGTGTTGTTTATCACATTCTTGGTACATATCAACTAGTAACATAATACGTTATTCCACACGTAGGCAACTTGACAATCCGCAAGCGGCCCCAGACTGAAAATTAGGAGGGTCAGGGTCCAGAAAAATGGTTGATTTGTTTCCCGAAGTATGTATTATTTTCCTTCCTCTCTCGCTCGGTTTCACACAAAGTACTCAAGACTCAGCTGAAAATTAGGAGGGTCAGGGTCCAAATTACACTTGGAGAGAAAAGAAAAATGGTTGATTTGTTTCCCGAAGTATGTATTATTTTCCTTCCTCTCTCGCTCGGTTTCACACAAAGTACTCAAGACTCAGTGTTTCAGACCTGTGTTAAAAGGTATTATTGATTATATCTAACTAAACCGATGTCCACGTCCCCTAAACATAAATATCGCATGTTGGCTCGGCGCTCCTAAGTACCATCTGGTCGCTGCCAAAACAAACAGTAGTAATGAGTACTAGGTCGTGGTTGAGAGGCCGGTCTAAAAGTCGGGGACTTGCCAGTGTGCACACACTGAGGGGCTGTCATAAGCCAAATTAAAAGACTGACTGTTTCTACCCCCTCATGCTGCTGAAGATGCTGGGAGTCGACGTGGGGGAACGGGGGGAGGCAACATGTTCAATAAGCAGATTGTTGTATTTGAGAATCAGCTCTGGGGAGTGAAACCGAGGAAATAACAAGTGAGGATTTATTGCCAGACAGTTTGTTTACGTTGAAAGGACGGGTCGTTCGCGCCAGCCAAGGCGGTATTTGCATAATACATATATAATGAGATCCATCTTTGCCACACGCATACCTGTGAAACCTTAGCTATCCGGTTAGCTATCCGATCGTGAAAAGACCAGGTGTAAATGCCCTCCGAAACGCTTTTGAGACTGATTTAAATCCGATCGCTCAAACCACTTCAGGAGGAGGTCTGGGCCGCATTCCTGACATAATTGGACAAATGTAAATGCATCTGGTTGTTGGAACCACATATGTAAATTTTACTCCCAAAATGTTAAAGGGGTCTTATTATGCTCTTTTACAAAGTCTTGATTTTGTTTTGGGGATGTACTAGAACATGCTCTCATGCTTGGTGGTTCGAAAAACACATTATTTTTCACATAATTTACATTATTAAAATACCTTTCTCCCCAGGCTGGCACAAACTGCTCGATGAGTTCCGGCTTTGATGAAGGTCCACCTTCCGAAAAACAAAATGTGTTGTGATTGGTTAGCTGTCCCAGTGCGTTGTGATTGGCGAACAGCTTAGACAGTGTTTCATTACTGCCACACCCCTTGCTCCGTCTTTCAACAAAAACTTTTTGGTGAATCCGGCAGGCACTTTACTAATACTTTATTTTCTATGAGTGTAGGCACACCGGCGGCACCGTTCGGCATCTGTCCGCGGCGTCCAGCTATGTCATGTTGTACTTGTAAGAATTGTTCTAGACATGCCGGAAATTTGAAGCTACAGCACTGCAGCTCTTCTTCTTGGTTTTCTCTGATGCACTAACTCTGCAGCAGCACTTCTTCTTCGTCGCCTCTCGGATGCACTCACTCAACCAAGCGTTCTAACCACAACCTCTCCCACCCCCCAACCATTCGAATTTCTGTAGGCGGGAATTCTTTGTAATGATATTCCAATGACCCGCTTTGTGATATCACAAAGCCCGGAAAACAAACGCTGTAGTCCAAACGAGCCGTTCGTTGTAGTTCTTGAAAAGGGATTTTTAAAAAAAACGAAATATCTCCCTTTGGAGTGGACTTTGAGATTTGTAACTTTCTAGATCTTTTTTATGTCCAAACATACACACTACACACTGACTAAAATTAAAAAAGTGAAAAAGCATAATAGGACCCCTTTAAAATAAATGTGTGAGAGCATGTTATAGGCTATATGGTATGTTAGTAGCTAAGATATGACAGAGCTAATGCAACATGCATCACCGCAGATGAGAAGCTTAGTAGGCTATCTCTTCAGCAAACCGATGTGCAAACTGCCGCAAATGAAGCTGAAAGTAAAGCCAGGCACACACTGTGCGATTTTTAATAGTCCTTTATGATTGTTACTTGTCAGACTGTACGAACATGATGATCATGTCACATTGTGGGATATCATTTGTCATTAATGTCAGACTGTGATGGCAAAATATCAGTGCTGGTACTACAAGATCTTAGTTCTGCGTTTGACACTGTCGATCATAACATACTTCTAGAGAGACTGGAAAACTAGGTTGGGCTTTCTGGGATGGTACTCAAATGGTTGAGGTCATACGTAGAAGGGAGAGGTTATCATGTGAGTATAGTCAAGTCAGATTCTTGCACCGCTCTTGTTTAGCCTGTTTATGCTCCCACTAAGTTAAATAATGAGAAATAACCAAATTGCTTATCATAGCTATGCTGATGATACCCAGATTTACCTAGCCTTATAGCCAAATGACTACAATTAGATGTTTTGTATCCAGTCAAGACTTGGAGAAACTTGTTCATGCATTTATCACCTGCTGGTGGTGGACTATTGTAATGGTCTCCTCACCGGCCTTCCCAAGAAGACCATTAGACAGCTGCAGCTCATCCAGAACGCTGCTGCCAGGATTCTGACTAGAACCAGAAAATCTGAGCATATCACACCAGTCCTCAGGTCTTTACACTGGCTTCCAGTTATATTTAGGATTGATTTTAAAGTACTTTAACTCATTTATAAATCACTCAATGGCTTAGGACCTAAATACATAGCAGATATGCTCACTGAATATAAACCTAACAGACGACTCAGATTAGGGATGTGCCTGAATAGCGAATCCGTATTCGGAGAGGCACGGAAAACAAATAATGCATTCTACGGAGCCACTAAAGGTACATGGTTAGCTTGGTTGCCTTTTACTTAACAGTACATAAAATTTCACTTACCACATAAACAGAGAGAGGAGAGATGACTGATAGGACGATGGCGAATGATTTGCACATCCTGAGCACCACTGACAAACATCTAATCTTGTAAATATGTGGTTTGTAGTGCCGCTCCATAGTAGAGTAGGCTAGTGTGAACACGAATCTCGAAAGTGAAAGTAAAAAGCAAACGCGCATTCATAAGTGATTTCAATGTCCTGCATATTAATAACGGCTCCCTGATGATCGCAATTTATATACAGGATAATTACCCAACGATATAATTGTGAGAGAAAGCATTGAAATATATTTTTCTCGTATATCTCATATTTATTCCCTTTAGGGGTGCCATAGTACACGTCATTACCTTTCCGAATACCGGATTCGGGGACATCCCTAACTCAGATCATTAGGATCGAGTCAGTTAGAAAAAAACCAAGGGTTCACACAAAACATAAGTGATTTCAATGTCCTGCATATTAATAACGGCTCCCTGATGATCGCAATTTATATACAGGATAATTACCCAACGATATAATTGTGAGAGAAAGCATTGAAATATATTTTTCTCGTATATCTCATATTTATTCCCTTTAGGAGTGCCATAGTACACGTCATTACCTTTCCGAATACCGGATTCGGGGACATCCCTAACTCAGATCATTAGGATCGAGTCAGTTAGAAAAAAACCAAGGGTTCACACAAAACAAGGGGAGTCCGCTTTTAGCTATTATGCCACCCGCAGTTGGAGTCAGCTTCCAGAAGAGATCAGATGTGCTAAAACATAAGCCACATTTAAATCTAGACTCAAAACTCATCTGTTTAGCTGTGCACTTATTGAATGAGTGTGCTGTGCTACGTCCGAACTTATTGCACTGTATTTTATATATAATAATTTCCTATATTTCAACTGTTTTAAATTCATTTTAAATCAATTTTTTAAATCATTTTAAAAGTTTTTAAATTCCTTGTTTTATTGTTGTGATTATTTTTAATGATTATTTTACTTACTTTTATGTGAAGCACTTTCAATTACCATTGGGTATGAAATGTGCTATATAAATAAACTTGCCTTGCTTTGCCAAAAAACGGGTACGCACAAGAAAACTTGTCTAGAGTTTAACATTAACAACTCATACATGTTCGGTGACTTCGATCTATCATGAAACGTATATGAATGGCGGCAATACCGGCATATTTAAGAAGAATAGTGTAAGCAGCAGTACACACCCACATGAAAACAGCAGCGCAACTAGTGTTTATCATAGCAAAGGCAACATATCATATTAATTCCGTGAGCGAAGGACGGGAGCGCCAGAGTTTATGGCGGTTAGAAGAAATCTCTAGCATTAATTCTGATCATGGCTTGTCTTGAAAAACAAAGACAGTTTGATGTTTGTCGTAGGAGAAGTCATATTGCAAGACTGTGCGCCAAATCTTCTGACACTGCCAGAATTTCGTCGGAGGTAAAATTAGATCGCAACGGTCTTTAATCGGCTGTCGGTGAACATGTCAATCCAGTGATCAAAGACTACAGATTTTAGCCTAGGATTATAGGAATCTTTTATGATTTTCAAAATTTGTCTTCAGACGACCAAATCGTGGCAAAAATCGCACAGTGTGAGCTGGGCTTAAGATGCAGACGCTCATTTAGGGGAATTACAGGGAACCACAGTTTCACTCAACACACAATCATTATTAAAATTAGTGAGAAAAAATTTATCTTTACAGTGCTGATGTCGCGCTCTCTCCTATTGTGGTCTTTGATCTTGAAATGAGCTGATAATGAATAAAATGCAGCGCTCATCTGTTGCTTTCGTTGACGTGAACTCCATTAAATTTGCATATAGCGCGGGAATAGAAGGTCGGATTTATATCCATTTTGCAAAGACACATTTATGTAGCCAAGTGTAAATGGAAACGTTTTAACAAATCAGATAGATATCCGATCAGCGAAAATGCATGAAATGACCAGGTCTAAACAGACTGGAGAAAACATGAATCTTGGGATACTCTGCTTAATATTAATGTCAAGTCTGGCAACTTTCACAGTTCTTTATTCTTAAAAATGGTTAAATGCCATAGCAGAACCTTTTTTTGTTTCCCTCCAAAAAGTGAACAGTTCTTAAAATGTTTTCTTAATATGAAGAACATTTGAGTAATCTAAAGAGCCCTTTTTCCACTTTGAAGAACCTTCGAAAGAAATGTTCTATGGATGTTAACGATTCTTCACGGAACCAAAGATGCCAATAAAGAACCATTTTTTTAAGGGTGTAGGGCAGCGCTTTTTACATAAGACCTTGTTAAATGACATTTGCATCATCTCTGAGCATCCCTACACAACTAACACTTCAATAAGATCAAGGCTAATCGAGAGGCATAAAGGTATATAATTCATACAATTACATAATAATTCAGTCAAATCTCTGGGATGCTGTTAACTGGTTTGTTTGTCATTATTCAATTGTTTAGTTAAACTGTCAAAAATCACACATGGAATATTTGATTTAGTATTTTACATTAATGACACCTTTTGCATATAAATAAACAATAAGATGTGATATGAAATATATTTCACATAATATGCAAAAATAAGATGACACTTGAGGTCATCTTACCACTGTGGTATATCTTTTATTTTTATATTTTCAGTTTTAATTTTATAGTTTTAATAATTTTATGTGATTTTGTCATTTTTATCAGTCTTTGTTGTTATTTAGCTTTAATTGATTTTTATTTAATTTAGTTTAAGTAATTTTAGGGTCAACGTAAGCTTATGAGAATTCAGTTATCTAATATTTATATTTATATTTAAGCTTTATTTAAAATTATTTTTAATAGTTATCTACAGTAACACTGGTGGTGTGGCAAGATTTCATGATTATTAAGTATGTGCTGTCAGAACTAAATTAGCAAATGCAGTGTGCATTGATAATATTTTGGCATATAGACATTAATGAAATCTTTCTCTTTAAATGATCAGTCTTGTTGATAATAGGTGTGCTGTTACTTTACAAGTAATATGAGATAAAGTTTTGCACAAACAGACAGCACTCGTTTTCTTTAAAAAACAAACACATCTAGTTTGAAACAGCATTGTTAAAAGGGTCATATGATGCTGCTTTGTGTATTTGGTGTAATGAAATGTGTTTATGCGGTTAAAAAAAACACATTATTTTCCCCATACTGTACATTATTGTTTCTCCTCTATGCCCCGCCTTTCTGAAACACGTAGATTTTTACAAAGCTCATTCTAAAAAAGCGAGGTGTGCTGTGGTTGGCCAGTCTATCCAGTGCGTTGTGATTGGCCGAATACCTTAAGAGTGTGACGGAAATGTTACGCCCTTACCATACTGTGATGCCCTGTCAGGCCGGAAGCGATGATTCAAAAACATGAAAACCCATTAAAAACGAGGCATTCGTTGCATCCAGTGGGGACATAATTATGGATTATAATGACTTATACTGTCTTTTTACAAGTTGCGTTACATCACGCCGCGTAAACATAAAACCATGTCTGCATTTGTGATCGGAGAAATGACAAACAACAAGCCCTACTCTACACTGCCCAAAAAACTCGCTTTAAATATATAAAATATAAAAACTCTTTAAATATAAAAAACGTACTTACAGTCTCAGAGTCAGAACAGCCGGCATTGTAGTTTATTCACTCAGGATCAGGAAACGGTCCTCCATAAAATGTGCTGCACACATCTGAATATTTGGGTTGAAGTGTTCTGGAACAGTGTTGTAAATACAACTTAACCACTGATTTGAGACCATTTTTGGAAGACCAAACAAAGTAGTTTCGCTTTCACAACGAAACAGCGTCACACACGGTGGCCTAGAGTGAGCGGTGGCGGGGGCATCTGGGGGCTAGCGTGAGGAACGGCTGGAGGGTTAGAGTGAGCAGAGGCGGGTGGGCTTGAGAACGGCGCGGCCGGCGATGGAGCGTCTGGAAGGACATGTGATGACTCCGGGCTGGACTCCGCTTCGTCCATGGTGAAAGCCGATCCGGCGATCCACAGCGCAAAGTTGATGTATTTCCTCAGCGACCAGCACGGATCAGCTCCAGGCATGACAAAGCAGATATCGTCCTCTTTTGGAAGGCCAAACAAAGTAGTTTCGCTTTCACTACGAAGCACACAGCGCCTTCACTACATGGCGGCGGCGGCAGCAACAATACTACAGCGAGAATAAGTTACGCCTTCTTTCTTTGCGTGAACATTTTGGCGGGCGTTATGCAAATCTTCCAAAGCATAAAGCATATTTAAATTAATCTAAATGACTGAATGTAATCTTAGGTACTAGAAGTCCACATTGAGTCTAGTGAAGGAGAAAGAGCTGACTGACTTCTTGACTGCTTGTTTAACATCAGGCCGTGAAACAGATCTGTCTCAAGCATGTCAAACTTCATCTCTCCAAGAAGTCTGAAGGAAAACAGGTTGCTAATTTTGATAATTAAAACTCTCTAATGAACATTTAACTCGTGTTCGCTTGTTTCCAACTTGAACATGGTCCAGTAACAACATTTCTTTTGTTCTATCCCATGAAGAAATGCTCCTGCTCCTGATGTCTCTGAATGTTCATGGGCAGGTCAGAAAGGTCCTGATGGTTTCAGCTGCGGACCCAAAAATGCAGAACTGTTTTAACGTGGTTTGCCGCGTTTATTGCATGTGATTACAACAACCATTATGCACATCCACAAAAAATGCTGCCACCCTACGGCTAGCCCGCAAACTGGTGCGCTCATTTCCTCTCCATCCTTCACCAGTGCAACAATGCCACTGTTTTTGCTGGACGGATCTGCTGGTCAGACGCACTACAGGTGTGAAAAAAGAGGCCACAGTTTGCCATTCAGTTTGGGCATCATTCATTCTGGAGGTTATTTTTAGTGCTGAAAAGTTCATTGTGGGGCTACGTTTCTTTGGCAGCCTGTAGAGGTTTTCGAGCCAGTGCTGAATTCTGCTGTGGCTAAGGTCTTATATGTAAGTGACAGCAATATGAAATGTTTAGTAAAGGCTGCTTCCTTTCCTCTTTATTTTTAACTTGAGTTGCTCATCTGTATTCAAATTGTTGACAGCCGTTGTGGGTGTTCCAGACTTTCCGCATAAGGGTGTCTTTTCTGTTCTGTTCTAGAACTTAAACAGGCTTAATATACCTGTTTAAAGTTCAGACACACCTACTTAATCTTTATTATCAATATTACACTCTTTGGATAATAGTAAAGTCATCAAAGCTAAGAAATGTATGGAAGCATGTCAATAAATAAATGCAAACTTTTTTATATTTGAGATGCTTTGTCGGTTTCTGCATCCACTCAAAATAGGCATTTTCAAAATGATATAATAAATTATCTGTGGAGTATTTTGAGCTGAAACTTCACAGACACATTCTGGGGACACCAGAGACTTATATTACATATTGTAAAAAGGGACATAATATGTCTCCTTTAAATAGTTTTTTTTAATGTTTTTTAATTATTTGTAAATATTTATTTATTTATTCATTTTAATTTTATCCAAAGGCTTAAGCAAATACATAAAATGTACAAAATTTAAACATTTTACATTGATTATTTATGCCTTTAAATTATATATATATATATATATATATATACTGTGTGTGTGTGTGTAGGGGAGACCGGGTATGGTTGAAACACTTTTTGTTTCAGCATCTGTAACTCGCTGAATTTTTTAGCTATAGAGTGCTCAAACTTTTATACAAAACACCCAAATGTGTTCACTACAGAAAGCACCAATTCAAACCTCTGCAAGAATATCACAGCCCTTATAAGCTGATGTCAAATACACGGAGTGCCTTTGTTACAATCTACCCCACTGTCGGGGTGTGTTGTAACACTCGGACAAAAGAAGCAAAAACAGCAGCCACCTCATGAAGTTTGCTTCAAAAACAGGTTTATTCAAACAATATAAAAGAACAATAAAAAACAATGTCGCACTTTCTACGAAAGACCACAGCTCAAATCCACTTTCTGTTTGATGCAGGAGTGTGTGCCTGTGTGCGTAAATTAGACTTCTAGAAGAAACTTCCTTAACAATATTTATGCTCACTGAACACTCAACTCCAGTGTACCAAGGTAAAGAATATGTAGATCTAACAAAAAACTGTAAATTTGTGTGTGAGATTGTGTCTATGTATGCCTTTTCTCAATCGGATTCAGAATGGTGTCAAACCAATGTTTTTAACCCTAGAGTACAGGCTTGGTGGATCCAGAAACTGCATAGGGCACATTTTACCCACATTTCCTTTGGATTTGAGCTGCCAAAAAAGCTCCATATAGACAACATGAAAGTTCTCAGTTCTATGTAAGGGAATGCTAAAATGTGTTACAACTTTCCCCATCCCTGTCATCCAATGTTTAGTTAGCTGTATTAGCATAATGGTTTGAAATTAGCAGTTTAAAAATGCATTACATTTTGTCTGAGAATCTACTATTTATTCTCATGTAAGTTTTAATCACTCATATGATTTAATCAGCAACAGTTTAAGTACTGAGCAAAATATAGTTTTTGTCAAAAAAAAATTGGATTCTTACACCAAAATCAGTTTTTTCTTTATAAAAATCTGCATATATCTATTTACAGCCTTGACAACCATTCATATAAGATAGGGGGGAAGTGGGTAAATAATGAAATTGTCACAGGACTCCTAGATTATCCCTGATAGGTGGATATATATATATATATATAGACCAATTACGAGTAGATGTCACAGCTGCGCGCGCAGAGTGGTTGCAGAAAAACACTGGGAACAAGTGGAGGTAAATGGGTAAAATCCATGGAATAAAAGAAAAAAATATTTTTGTGCCTTTTGATGTCAAGATCGGAATGCAAATAATTTTTATAGAATACTGTCGTCAAAGACGCCATTTGAAGCTAAACGCAGACGTTTAAACGGACAGACTATGGATGAAAACTGCTATGATTACTCTACTTTTAAAGCATCAATTCGATTTAAACAATAGGTCTACATAATATTCACATATGCTGTTCATAGGGGACGTATTGTATTAGTCCTACAGTTACAGCATGAAATATTATTTAAACCTTACTAGTAAC
>NW_015505339.1:2820689-2827798 GCF_001515645.1 Sinocyclocheilus grahami | reverse complement strand
GCTATGATTACTCTACTTTTAAAGCATCAATTCGATTTAAACAATAGGTCTACATAATATTCACATATGCTGTTCATAGGGGACGTATTGTATTAGTCCTACAGTTAAATATTATAATATTATTTAAACCTTACTAGTAACATTTTTACATAACATTTATTTATTTTATCTCACAATTCTGACTTGCAAATGCAATTATAACTCGACTTAACTCAAAAATAGTGAGTTTGTCAAATCTGAGGGGAAAAAGCCAGAAGAGCCGAGGGGAAAAGAGAGAAGGACGAGTTGTTTTTCCTTATTAGAATTGTGAGATATAATCTTGGAATTGCGAGAATAAAGTCAGAATTTTGAAATATTTACCTTTTTTTTCTTTCTTTTATTCCATGGCTCCATAGACTGCCACTTGCTTGAAAAACGAAATTTTCTGCCTCCAGATAGGCTCCGCCCACAACAAACGTCATCCTTGTTTCGGATCTGACTATCCCACTCTCTAAGGTCAATTTCGTTGAATAACAGTGCTTATCGCTGGGTGACAAGCTCTTGTAATATGCGGAGAACATTTTGAAAATTACATCTAATCAATATAATCTATAATCTTTTTAAACCTAACTATTTTGTACCGTATCCGTGAAATTCTCTAGCCGTAAAGGCTATCTCCCGGGTTTTCTGCAACCATGATGCGCGCGCATCCTGAATGTTTACAAATCTATAATTGGTCTATATATATATATATTATACACACACACATGAAATATTAAAAATAAACAAACATTTATAAATATAATAAAAATAATATTTGAAGAAAGCAAATGTTTAAAATTAAAATGTAAAAATAAGTGTTGTTTTTTTTTTATTAAAATTTTTTTAATTAATTAATTACATTTGGTACATTTTATGCATTTGAGAATAAGCCTTTACACAAACAAGTATCAAATGAGCCCAAACTCACTTTGTAGTGTACAAAAGCTGTAGGCCTACAGTGTTTAGATCACAACAGTTTCAAATTATACCCTTTATGTAGGCCTGTACAAGCTGCTTTCCACTGCCATCTTGACTCATTACCTCTGTAGATGTAATCCCATCATGCATCTGTCTGATGAACTGCGCTCTGGAGTGAAAGAATGTCTCGATAACAGACCAATCACTTTGAGTTACTGCTCTAGTCAATGAGGAGTGCTGGTATTAGGGAAGAACACACGGTCAAGAGCAGTGGGCAAAGCTCCTCTTATGCATCTGACAACAATCTGCCGTCACAGGCTCATGGCACCTCTCGACCCACCGCATTCAGTTTGTTCAGGCTGGCTTTCCGCAGACTGTGGCAATGGCTCATGGGAACTCCCTCGCGCATGCCAGCTTTTCCTAGGGCGCTAAAGGTCGGGTTAAGACTGAGTGGAAAATCTGTCGGAGGGGGTCTGTTGCATTTAGGATCAGTTGTTCTTCCTTGGATGTTATTACAGAGCGAGTGCTCTCCTGTGTTGGGGAAGGAATCCAGGAAAACACATCGGAATGTGCCATGATAAATTTCATGTGGCACAGCGGTGCCAAAGGGCATAAACTTGAGGACAGCTATATGAGTGTCAAGTGAGGGTTCGTAAAAGTACAGCATCGTATATGGTCGAAACTAACGTAAACCCATCAATGACACACATGTCTTGTTTTGGGGCATTTTTACAATTATACGAGTCTTCTGTTACTCTAACGACACGATCCAACCGGGATAGTTTATAGTCTCTTTGACATTTTTATGCCCCATCAGGTTCTGCCAGGTATCGGATTAACCAATATTTATGTTAATGATGATCTGTAGGCCTTCGCCGAGAGCTTTTAGCAGTTTTTTCCTAGGTGGTCCATTGGTGTCTGACAACCTGACACCTCTACATACAGTCTTTCTGGTGACATATGAGTGTTTTTGTCGTCTGATACGTTGGAGCCAGCATGTCGAAAAGACAAACAGAAGCAGCAAACACCGACCCGTGGAGACAGAACCAAACAGAAATCAGCCCAGCAGGAGCTAAAGCAGAGACAAAGAGCAGAGGTCACATTGCATTTTGCATTTATTTGATCCAAATAAACAGTAATATTGTTTACAGTAAAACTGTTTGAACGATTTTAATTTACTTTAAAATGTAATTTATTCCTTTCATGCAAAGCTGAATTTTCTGCATTACTCCAGTCTTCAGTGTCACACGATCCTTCAGAAATCATTGTAACTGTCTGTACAAAGTTGCACGATCAGTATGATCAGTTACTCATTTACTTGCATTTCTTGATTTAAATATTTAATGCTCACTCTGTCATTTCTTTATTTTAAATGTTAAAAATCTTCAAATGTTTATGTTTATTTCCAATTCAGATCGATTCATCTCAGTTTGTTTGTTCTGTTTTTGGTGTGTTACAGATTTATGCCCTGAACAAAGTCATGACTGAACTTGAACAGCAGCAGTTTGAGGCCTTTTGCAAGCAGAAGCAATCACAAGCCGAATGAGAAAAACTCATGTCAGGGCAAACATACACAGGTTAGGGTTATGTCATGATGTTACTCATATTTTTTTGTATTATTGTACACCATTTGATAATCATCCCTTTCAGCCCTTGACATTTAAACCAAAATGTATTCGCTGGAGACTGATGCACACACACACTACTTGAATCTGAGTGTCACAATCACATCGCAAAAGTTGGTCAGTATGTACAAAACTAAAAATATCATAATCCATTATATTTATCAGAGAATCTCCCTGTGAAAAGACATTCACTCACTATAGGTCTGTTCAGTTTTATTTTCACTGTCATTGTTAATTGTCATGTTTTATGTGACATTATTGTCCTGAACAAGTATTACATTATGTATGATTGCACAAAGCTAGACAATTTGTGACCTGTTGACTGAAGAATATTAAGATACAGTTGTCACTCTTTTGGTTTATGACTAATTTATTTTGTGACATACATGATAGTTATTGTTCTTTTGACCACAAGCGGTTTTTTGACAGATTAGTTTTTAATTCAAATTTGGTTATTAAATGTTGAAAACAAATATAAAATGATTTCCTTCTCTGAGCCTTATTTTCCTGCATCCCACAGTCAGTATAAGCTAATATAAGGATCAATGAACTCTGAAAAACAAAATGCATCACTGTTTCCACAAAAAAATATTAAGCAGCACAACTGTTTTCAACATTGATAATAATAAGAAATGTTTGTTGAGCAGCAAATCAGCATATTAGATTGATTCATGAACACTGAAGCCTGGAGTAATAATGCAAAAAATTCAGCTTTACATCACAGGAATAAATTACATTTTAAAGCATATTCAAATAGAAAACAGTTGTAATAATAAATTATAATAATACTTCAAAATATTACACTTTTACTGCATTTTTTATGGAATAAATGCAGCCTTGGTGAGCGTAAGAGATTTCTTTCAAAAACATTAAAAACTCTCCCCAACCCTAAACTTCTGAATGGTAGTTCAAATACAGTCTTCATCTTGCAGTCAGATGAAAACGGCCAAGTCATAGAAGCGCAAATGTTTCAGTGCAAAACTATAAATGCAATATATCGTTTGATGAAGGAAGGTCTAAAACAGATCAGGTTTTGTCACTCCTTTTATTTTGAAGTGTGCATGATACAGAGCTATTTGTATTGCATAACACATTAGGAGATTATGCTAATTGAAGATGTATTGCATATAGAAACTTCATTAGAAGTGCATTGGTAGTGTAAGTTAACTTAATGCATAGCTTGCAGGGGCATATAGAGGTAGTTAGTGGTTGAACAGAAATAGGAACCTCTAAAAAGAATTCTAATCTGATCAGATGCTTTTTTTCTTAAGGCCTAGCATTACATGTACATTTATACTATTTGTACTATTACACCTAGTGCAGTATGTGCAAAACTAAAAGCAAGCTGCGAGAAAATACATCTGGTCTTTTTCAATCAATCATTATTTTGTCTAATTGGTGTTTAGAGATCTATTGTAACAGAGCTTCCAGTCACTCTCACTCCAAACCAGCCCTGCCAATACTTGGTGTCTTGACCGCCATGTTCAAAAGAGATGAAGCGAAGGCCCGGACCATAATCTGTGAATGTGTGGCTCACCTATAACAGAAGTACAAGTTTGCATGAACAAAATTGCGATCGCGATTAATCGCACCCGACATAAATTTTTGTTTACATAATATACAGGTATGTGTGTGTACTGTGTATATTTATTATGTATATATAAATACACACACATGCATGTTTACATTTCAGAAAAAATATGTTTATATATTTAATATATTTATATATAGTATAAATTATATGAATATAAATATAGACATGTAAATACATGTAAACAGTTTCAAAATATATACTGTATGTGCGTGTATTTATATGTACATAATAAATATACACAGTACACACGATATTATGTAAACAAAAACTTTTATTTTGGATGCGATTAATCGTTTGACAGCACTAGTTTTTTTATTTTCTTATTTAGTTCTTCCTTTGTAAAACCTGACACACACACACACACACACACACATAGTGTTGCAATAAAAATTATTCATCACCCTTGACCTGCAAGCCATTCTGCTGTCGAGAACATTTTATGAAAACAATTCAACAAAGGCATCAGTAAACTATTAGAAAAATGATATCAATGCACACTTGAGTAATTCTGAGAAAGTAAAGTAGATGAATAATGAAAAAATTTAATCTAATTGGCTCTAAACATTCATGTACAAAATGATTAAACCCCCAAAAGTCAAATTTGGTGCACAATGTTTTGTTCTTTATAATCTCCAATAAACTCTGTGAGTGCTTTGAAGCTTCTGTCACCTGTCTACTGCAATCTTGGCCCGTTCTTTGCTTGAAAAAGCTTCCAGAGCACTGATAATCTTTGTTTTTCACATTACCACTGCTTTTTTTCAAATTACACCAAATATTTTTAATGAGATATAAATCCTTAGACCGAACAGGCCACTCAAGAACAGTCTACTATCGATCCTTCAAACAAGCATAAGTAGATTTGGATTTATACTTTGGATTGTTGTCCTGCAGGAAAGTCAAATCAAGCTTTAGTCTCTGCACTAAATTCTTGCACAATTCACAATTCTTGCCAAAATGGCCTGATCCTTCATACAGTTAAGATTTCCATGTCCTCCAACAGCAAAGCACCCCATAACAAGACTTGTCCACCTCCATGTTTGGCCATGGAGATTGTGTTCTACTGCTTGTAAGCTTTGCCTTTTTTATACCAAACATACTGCTGATCCATGGATTACTACAATTCAAAATAACTGTTTTATATTGTGAAATGTAATTTATTCCTGTGATGCAAAGCTGAATTTTCAGCATCATTACTCAAGGTTCCAGTAAACATAAATAAACATTATTAACATTATAAATGACTTTAATGTCACTTTTGATTACTTTTATGCATCTTTGCTTATCAAATATGATTTTTTTTTTTTTTTTTAAACACATCTGACCTTTTGAATGGTAGTGTAAATGTCGACTTACCATATCCATTAGGATTTTTTAAGAGGTTTCCATGCATTTTATTGAATCTGAGAGATGTCTGCTTTTCCTGTGATTATTCAGAGAGAAACACACCAGATAAAATAGTGTAAACAGTGACCCTTTCAACTAATAACTTAAACTGTTCGTTGCCGTGACTTTGTTGATCTCACAAAGTTCCGTGAAATCAATAAAGCTCTACACTGCACAATGAACCTCTTATTTACATAGGGTCTACACTTTATTGTAACAAGGTAAGCGCCAACGTTCATGAAATCAACAGATGTCTGGGATTGGCTACATTGCTTGACGCTTTAAAAAAAATAAAAAAAATATAAATATATATATATATATATATATAGGAAATAATATTAAAAGCCTCACCCTGCAGGTTGATGGGATTGTGTACGTGTGTGAAAATATCATATAGCAAAAGTAACATAGAAAGTCACGTGTTAAGGTGTTGTGCATACATTTACACACCTAATTTCCTGCATTGTTAGGCATTTTTCAACAAAATTTGATCTCACAAAGTTCCGTGAAATCAATAAAGCTCTACACTGCACAGTGAACCTCTTATTTACATAGGGTCTACACTTTATTGTAACAAGGTAAGCGCCAACGTTCATGAAATCAACAGATATGTCTGGGATTGGCTACATTGCTTGACGCTTTAAAAAAAATAAAATATATATATATATAGGAAATAATATTAAAAGCCCCACCCTGCAGGTTGATGGGATTGTGTACGTGTGTGAAAATATCATATAGCAAAAGTAACATAGAAAGTCACGTGTTAAGGAGTTGTGCATACATTTACACACCTAATTTCCTGCATTGTTAGGCATTTTTCAACAAAATGACTATTTGTGACTCTGGACCACAAAACCAGTCTTAATTGTCAATTTAAATGTCAATTTTTCGAAATTAAGATTTACACATAAGCTGAATAAATAAGCTTTCCATTGATGTATGGTTTGTTCGTTGTTCGTCTATTAATATGCATTAAGAATGATCACATAATTCAAGATAAGGGTCAGAAAATGTATATATATTTTATCAATTTATATAGTTAATCAATATCACAGGAAGAGTGCCGTTTTTTCTTAAAAAATCAGAATGGTTAAATGTGATACTGATTTTATACAACAGTTCAATAAACAATAAGTTAATATCAAGAGACTTACGTTTTAGAGACCATATTGGCTGTGTTTGCTATTTTTCAATGATTCACTTAACAGTTACTTGCTCCCATCTACTGGCGGTTTTAATTTCACATTTAAAGTATCTTTTTTAATTTTTTTAATAATTTCAAATATCAGTATTCAACATTTCATGTTTAAAATATCAAAACATTACTTATGCATTTGTAACTGCAGGCTAAAGCATTCCACGTCCCTCTAAACTGCATTAACGTGTAAATACATCTAAATGTCACTTCGTATGCAACTTCTGCAAAGATGAATTTTATTGATACTGATTTCATTTGTTTAGTAACAGCCTAAAAGTATTATTATTATTATAATTGACTGATTAAAAGTAAGAATTTGACTTCAAAGATGATGCACACTTTTAGAAAAAAATCGCTTTATAAAGGTAAA
>NW_015505339.1:2759246-2820573 GCF_001515645.1 Sinocyclocheilus grahami | reverse complement strand
TATACAACAGTTCAATAAACAATAAGTTAATATCAAGAGAATTACGGTTTAGAGACCATATTGGCTGTGTTTGCTATTTTTCAATGATTCACTTAACAGTTACTTGCTCCCATCTACTGGCGGTTTTAATTTCACATTTAAAGTATCTTTTTTAATTTTTTTAATAATTTCAAATATCAGTATTCAACATTTCATGTTTAAAATATCAAAACATTACTTATGCATTTGTAACTGCAGGCTAAAGCATTCCACGTCCCTCTAAACTGCATTAACGTGTAAATACATCTAAATGTCACTTCGTATGCAACTTCTGCAAAGATGAATTTTATTGATACTGATTTCATTTGTTTAGTAACAGCCTAAAAGTATTATTATTATTATAATTGACTGATTAAATGTAAGAATTTGACTTCAAAGATGATGCACACTTTTAGAAAAAAATGGCTTTATAAAGGTAAAAATGTCCATAAAAGGTAAAAATCAATTTAAACATATTGGAAAAGTGTAGTTTCTATCACTGCTGTGAACTGACCACACAGAATATGAAATATATCAAAAACATAAGGAGTCAGCTGTCCACGGTAGTCCTTAAGAAATCAGCACAATAACACACTCAGCAAAAAATCCCAGAAAATATTGAGATGTAATTTTTTTGTCAATGTTGCACACCCCTAGTGCTGACACAAAATGATTTGCAACGGTCGCTTTGTCACGCCCAGTGTAGACGGCCTCAAACTGTTGGTTTATTTCTGTCTCTTTTTTTTTTTTTTGGCTGCTAGAAGTTATGAATGGCCGGTAACTTAAAAATGTAGTAGCCAAATTGGCTGGTGAGGGAAAAAGTTAATTTCAATCCCTTATTGTTACACATTTGTTGAATTTAAAGGTAGGGTAGGTGATTTCGGAGAGGCTAGCAATAGCAAGCTAGCTTTGAAAGCATAAGCTTCCACCCTCCCCGCAAATCACTCTCCAGAGCCACGCCTCCTCCAAAGCAGATGAACGTGCACAGGCAGAGCAGAGGCTAACCAGCGACACGATGAGAGACGGAGTTGGTGGAGGGTTGAATGCATAATATTATAATAATAATAACGCCTTCCATTCTCACTTGGTCTGCAATAGGGTAATGGAGCACAAATACATATGTTGACAGGCAGGTAGGACAGCCTATCATAGTCCTCAGACCAGGGGATATGATTGGACGAACATTTTATGGTCCTACGCCTTCCACAGACCTTATATACCTATAAATACATATTAATACATTTAGGCCACTTAACTTAGTGATTGCTATCGGGATGTCACTTTCAATCAGAATAACAAAAATGTTTTTGAACCAAATCACCTACCCTGCCTTTAATCAAGTGTGTGCTAATTTTTGCAACCCTTCGTTTAAACAAAATTTATAAATGCATTCATTTTGCAGATATTTTTGACATATATTTCTCTGTTTAGTAAAATTATTTTTTTCCATCGTTCAATGAATTGTATTAGGGATACATTTTTTTCTGTATTTGCTCAGATGGGGTGCGCTTATTTATTATTATTTATTACTTTCATAAGTAATTTGATTTGCATGTAATTGTGGTATGTGCACCGGCTTGCAAACATTCCTTTCCATTTTTGTTTTACCTCTACTTTTAGTAATTTATGAGATTTAATAATAAAAAATGTATACACTCTATCAAGTGATTTTTGTTCTTATCTTTGTTTTGTTTCTTTGTATTTGTGGTTTATTTATTTAAAATAAATGGCACATGGTTTGATTTTTTTTTTTTTATCTAATGCCATTCGAAGTGTACAATACACATTTTACGTGTGTATTATATTTCTGACCAATAGATGTGTAATCCTTATGAATGCAATGAGGACTTTTATTTTGGCAGATGAGCAGATCTGTCTGTCTGGGTTTCACCCATCACATCTTCATCACATTCGGACATATAATCACTGTTTTCCATCTCTCCTGCCGCTGTCATCGCCTGTTTTTCGATCCAGGATAATTATCTACCTTTTTACCGTCGCGTGGTCCACTATATGTGTTTCAGCAGCAGGTAAACGTGAATAAAACACTATAGACACAAACATCAGTCATAACAATGTTAGCGTGACGGCTAGCCAATTAGCAAGTTCCTGCAGGGGAGGAAAAAAGTGGATAAAGTTTTGTTTAAAGACATTACAGTTCGATCTAGTTGAGGATTTAGTTGTGTAGTCGCGGATATTGATCATAATTGATGTGTTATGAATGATACAGTGTTATTAAACATAAAAGATCAGGTCTGTAGTAGTCAGAACTCGAGGACTGCCTATCAAAAAGATACAAACAAAATCATAATTTATTTAATAAAATGATCCGGAAACATATACCTTTTAATGAAGTTAAATCACGTATGTGAAGATAATAATATAAAGTATTTAGAAGAGGTATACGTGTTTTTGCAGTTGGTTTAGGTGTGGAGATACGACTCTGTGTATTATGTGATCCTCATAAATCCCTTTTTAAAACTTGAATTTGTCTGACCAGGTTCTAATGATTGATTGAACTGAACAGCTGTTCTAATGTTTTTGAATAATTGTTTGGTTGAGTCAGATGGTATCATAACTAGCATAATGCACAGTATGCATCAAAACAGGAAACTGTAACTTGATTTAACTGTAATTTGTATGTTATTGTAGCGTGTTTGGTGTTATATCTGTCATTATGTGAGTTTTTTTCCTTATAGAAATGGACAACAGCTCGACGACTTGTCCATTTGACACACAGGTAAAAGGATTTTGATTTTGTAATTTTTGTACCCAGTTATGACAGTTTTTATTGTTATTTTAGATTATGTTGTGTATTTTCAGTGTTTCTGCATGAACATATTTCCCGGTTAATTCTCAATGCACGTACCGTTCAAAATAGGCTTTTCTTGTTAAACAGTACGCAGCGTGTGATCATAAAATCGAAAATATTAAAAATACATATCTTATTTCAGTGATTTTACTTATTTATTTACTAATTTGACCTCTTAAAATAAGTAAATTCATCAAAGGATTCATTAATTCATTAGATGCGGTTTAGCTTGTTTGAATTAAAGAAGATGGGAGTTAGTTTTCTGCTTTCCCTCATAGTTTTCATAAGGGCTTTATCTTGTTAAGCTCGTTAAGTTTTTGTTCTCTTTTGGGCTGTTAGTGTTGAGTCAGTGTGCATCGAGTTGCTAAAACAAGCCTTTTAAAGGGGTCCTATTATGCTTTTTCACTTTTTCAACTTTAGTTAGTCTGTAATGTTGCTGTTTGAGCATAAAAAAACCCTGCAAAGTTGCACAGTTCAAAGTCCGCTTCAAAAGGAGGTATTTTATTTAACAGAAATCACATTTCAAAAACTACAACGAACGACTCGTTTGGACTACAACGCATATTTTCCGGGATTTGTGATATCACAAATATCGACGAGACCTGGTTGAGCTGCACTAGAGAAGGCAACGAGTGTCGTAGATACGCTAGTTTCCCCAAGGCAGATGAACTTCGAGTGGTTACAATCATCCGGGTTTAAATCGCGCTCAAATTGATTTGATTTTGACACAATATTTACACTGAAGCTCGCAGGCGGCTATGGTAAGGGGCATGACATTTCCCGACCAGGCGCCGAGTGCTGCCAATCACAACACACACTGGCCCAGCTAACCAATCACAGCACACACTGGCCCAGCTAACCAATCACAGCACACACTGGCCCAGCTAACCAATCACAGCACACACTGGCCCAGCTAACCAATCACAGCACATTTCGTATTTCAGAAGGCGGGCCTTCATTTGATACAGGAACTATTCGAGCCGTTTATGCCAGACTGGGGGGAGAGGTGTTGTAATAATGTAAAATATGTGAAAAATAATGTGTTTTTCGAACAACCTAGTATGAGAGCCTGTTCTAGTACACCCCCAAAACAAAATCAAGACTTTGTAAAAGAGCATAATAGGACCCCTTTAACATTCGGTCACGTTATTTAAAACGTGTTTACATCAAACATGTAGTTTTGTCGAAGCAAACGGCGTTGTAGTATATCAGGCGAATTTACATTGGTGTCGATCGTGTAATTGAATGACGGTGATGTGTCGTTTTGCTCGTTGGTGTCAATATGTCGAATATTTGCACAGTGGACAGAGCCAGTGCGCGGACATTGCTTTACTCCTCCACTCTCCGGTTTGCAAAGTAAAGCAGAGGTTAGCGACTTATAAGTGCCTATTTTAAAATATGTACATATATAAAATATATATATTTTCTCACACACATACACAAATGGAAAAATATAAACAATTCGAGCAAACGAATGGAAAAACTATGGAGAAATATAAAACTGTTGATTTAAAGAATAATTTTGTATATATAATATCATTCTTTCGGCATTATTTGTTTGTTTCGATTCTGTGATTGGTGTTTTGTTTTTGTTTTTTTTGTAGAATCATGGGTAATATAGTTTTGCACCAGGTGTTCCAATATTAAACATGATTCTTTAACAATTAAGTTGAAATAATGCAGCCTCATGGCTTCAATATAAACACATACCATTGATTAACAGTCTTGTAACACAGTATGGCTGTCTTTAAAGGTTTAAAGTTATTGTTGAAAATCAGTTCCCCTATGGAGAAAATGAATGGGATTTTAACTTCTGGAACCCAACTGTTAAACTCTATATGCAGAGACAATAAGTAAACTGTTCTATGTTGATTCTCCTATAATCACTTAAACTCTGTAATGCTCTCAAACCATTACTGTGTTTGTTTGAGCATTGTGACCAACCCAGAACAACAACAGTGACTCAACCAATGGCATGTGCTAGGGGTGGGACTACCTGTTTGAAAGCAGTCACTATTTGCTTGTTTGTTTGTTTTTAATCCATTTGGTGACATAAGTTTTGCTGAATGTAATGTAATCCTGATTCATTTTGTTGCATGGTTTACACTTTCATACGTTACCCTTGATTTAAACATGAAGTTCAATAATAATTTAATGAGGCACACATTGCTTCATTTCTGATTGGCTTAACAACATATGGCACTGCAGTTTGGTCATAATCAAGTGGCTTTAATCATTTTCACAAGAACGAAATGCTGATTTAACCTTTTAAACTCATGGCACTAAATAGATAAAAATAGTCACTTTAAAAGATGTATGTCTGTATTGACGCTATTTTTTTTATTGCAGGGCTACAGTTCAACATTTAAGCGGAAACGAACAGTGGAAGATTTCAACAAGTTCTGTACTTTTGTGCTCGCATATGCCGGTTATATTCCTTATCCACAGGAGGTGAGTATGATCTTGTCTTTGTTATGTAACTGAGTGGTGATTGTGGAAAAAATGCTACTCACTGTGCTTGTACATTTGATAGAAAGTGTTGCAGGGTGAAGTGGCCTTGCTTTCCTCAGGATCGCTCAACGATCTGACACTTCGACCTCCAGATGTTCCTTTCCGTGGCAGTGGTGTAGCACTGGGTGTTCATGGGAATTTTTTTCCTTTTTTTTTTTTTTTGGTGCCACACCTCTTATGAGCTGCTTTGCTGCTGATGCTCTTGTTTGATCTACAGAAATGGTGGTGGCTCTTATGTCATGGCCGCTGAGAGACATCCCCCCTCCAAAAAAACCTCAGCCCTCCCTCCCTGGGTAAGAGGGCCACTCCAGTCTCCTCCATTCTCATCCCAGACCTTGTCTCTTAAGTGCCATTCTTCACAACAGCAGTGTGTGTGCATCCACAAACACTTCAGTTTCAGGTCTTCCCTTTAATGGATCCTTCAAATGGATGGAGGCTAAATCAAGGAAAATCTGTTGCAGGGAAATGCATGAGGGCCGATAATTGCCCCAAATGTTCCAAAACCCAGTGTGCTGTCTACATAGGGTGCTGCCTTCTAAGGAAACATCCTATCTGCTAACATACAGTGCATGGGACACTCAACTCTCAAATGACACTGGCATGATGGTTAGATAATAATAAAATGGGGGTACATATATATATATATATATATATATATATATATATACATAAAATGTCAACAATTCTGTGTTTTTCTGTCAATATGGGGTGCTGTGTGTACATTAATGTGGAAAAAAAATTAACTTAAATTAAATTAAAAATTAACTAAATGATTTTAGCAAATGGCTGCAATATAACAAATAGTGAAAAATTTAAGGGGGTCTGAATACTTTCCGTACCCACTGTATATATATATATAGGGTAAAATAGTAAGTTTTGGGTACCAAATAGTAAGTGCAGATGAATGATGATACACTAAGATGGTGTCATCTTTTACAAGTAAATGTAAATGATGTAAAGCATTGGAGATGAGTCAAACTTCCTACGTTTTATGATAATAAAACCAGTTTATTGGGATAGGAATAGGTGTTTAAAACCCAGGTCAAGTCACCTTTATTTATATAGAACTGTATACACTGCAAATTGTTTCGAAGCAGCGTTACTGGAAAATAACATAATTGATAGAAATGTCATTATATATTAGACAAATTCAGCTGTAAAACAGCTCTAAAAAATACAATAGTGTCATTATTTAGCTCAAGTCAGTTTAGTGTCGATTCAGTTCAATATCTGCGTGAAGTTAATTCATTATGAAACTATTTCAGATCAAACAATGGTTTTGCTATTCAGCTTAAATCAGTTCAATGTTCATTTAAATCAGTCATAAATAATGGAATAAAACCCAGTATTTAATTTTTTTTGGTTCAGTTGTGGATTTGGTTTCCAAATCATCATCTGAGCATTGGACGTCCAGAAACTTCATGCTTGGAAGTAGGCAATATCTAATAGAAATATACCACTGTAGGCTTTTGGTCTGCCATTTTTATAGAATTTTCTTTGAGCTTGTTGCAATGCATTCAATCTTGTTCTCGGAACAGCCTTTACATCAACAGAAGCCTGTTGTCTAAAATGATGTCTATGTAGCTCACTATGTTTTGGAACAGCTAGTGATTTCACAATAAGTGTTTCACATCCTTTCAGCTTACATATGGCGCTTTTCCACTGTGTGATACGACTCTGCTTGGTTCGGTTTGCGTTTCCACTGCATTTTAGTACCGCTTTAGAGTGGGCAGGATTATTCACATGATTATTCATTATAGTTGCACCGCCTCTACTGCCGCGACTCCTGAAAAACCTTTTCATTCCACATCGCCCCATCAAGCTCGCTGGATCCACTCCTCTCAATGAGAGGAACGTCTGTACTTCCTCAACATACAACGAAACAGCCATTTTTTGTTTGTTAAAAAAGGTGCGTTTGTTCAAAACAGTTGCGTTCAATCCTTCGCTGGCTGTGCTGATTTAAATCTGCACTGTTATGTTATGTCTGTTATGTCTCGTGTTGCCAGTTCAATGACGCAGGTAGTGACGATTCTCTCCGGCCAATCTGTGGTAACGTTTTGGTAACGGTATGGTTCGCTTGGAACCTCAACCGAGGTAGTACTGAAAAAAGTATCAGGTACCAGGTAGGGATGGGCGATATCACTTATTTTGTTTTCGATACGATACCAATATTTTTCAAGGCAGTATCGTCTATATCGATTCGATACTTCTGAACTTAAACTTTTAAATTATAACATTTATTAAATTACTAAGAGTAAAATAGGTAATAAGCACTTAACTTTGTTTAAAATGCATTTTAACATGCAATACGCCTTAATTGTAAATTATTAGGTTAGATTTTTTGTTTACACATGGTTCAAATATGTTTTTTGTTTACACATGATTCAAATCTACTAATACTACAGTTGAACTAAGGTCACTTTAGTAAAACCATGGTTCATTTTCATAAGGGACATACTTTTGGGAAAAGGAGCCCTGTATGTAAGTCGCTTTGGATAAAAGCGTCTGCTAAATGACTAAATGTAAATGTAAATGTATGCACTGTCAGAAGTGAGTGAACGCTCTCTGTGATTGATTAGTTCTGTCTTCCAACATTTGCGTGTTCATATGAGCAGGAAAATAGTTCTATCGTACACAATTACTCACTAACAAAGGTTATTCATCCAATTCAATGCATATTTTATGCATTATTATTTTTTTGTTAAACAAAATCACTGGTAAATAAAACACACCTTAGTATTGATATTTTTTTGTTTGAGTATCGATACTTTCGATACTCTCGTCAGTATCGATACTTCGGATCGATACGCCCATCCCTAGTACCAGGTACTGTACCCAGTGGAAAACCTTTCAAAAGTGAACTGTACCGTGCCGTACCATGCAGTGGAAAAGTGCCAATAGAATCTGTTTTCAGAAAGATCATTATGCAGTTCCTCTAATTCAGTCTTGCATTATTATGTATTTGCTTACTACTTGCTTTGTTTCCGCAGGCTACTCAGCACAGAGGAGACATAGCCCTTCATAGCGCGCACATAATGATGGCTTTAATAACAAGGAATCAAACAGTAAATGAGGGTATAAACAAAAGTAAGGGTAGAAAGAGATGGACCCCTGAGCACCAAAATAATCCACCATTGATGTGGGATCCATAAGTTTCTGAGTTCATTAGTCGTGACCAAGGAAGCTGATTATGGCTTGACAGCAAAATGAGAGGGAGGATTTAAGTTTTTTGAACATACAGTGGAAGTTCATAAACCTGACATTTGTGTGCCTTATTTGTACAGAGAGCGGTTTCATTGTGCAGACGCTTGCATTTCCAAGGATCGGTGATTTGTTTCTCTTAGGTGTTAGCTCGTAATTTTAGGAGTGACACTACAAGAGCTTTGCTTGGCACTTTGCTTCTCTTAACCTAGTTTGTGATAGTCATTTTTTTAACAGTCATTGTGCTGGTGTTTATGTCCTTTAAATATTGATAATCATGTTTTTACTTGGTGATTCAGTTAACTGCTTGGTACTTAGTGCTTCCTGTCACTGAACTGGTCATTGATCTAATAAACAATTGCTGGGAAATTTCATTATTACATGTTCTTACATTTTAGCCTTTATCAGACTCCTGCACACTACTGAACTTTTGTCATTATGAAATTTTATTAGCAAATTCCTGACAGAAATGTTTATATTAAAATTTCACCATGATGCAAGTTGGAGGGATTTAGACACATTTTCTATTTTATACTGAACTTTTATTCAACGCACCTATTAATGATTCAGGTTTGCAAGGCACTGTATTTTCTATTTAGCATTTATCATACTTCAAAATGTGAAATGTTCCATCGTCGAGATCTTTATTTAATGTAAGTTTGTACCCAGTGGAAAACCTTTCAAAAGTGAACTGTACCGTGCCGTACCATGCAGTGGAAAAGTGCCAATAGAATCTGTTTTCAGAAAGATCATTATGCAGTTCCTCTAATTCAGTCTTACATTATTATGTATTTGCTTACTACTTGCTTTGTTTCCGCAGGCTACTCAGCACAGAGGAGACATAGCCCTTCATAGCGCGCACATAATGATGGCTTTAATAACAAGGAATCAAACAGTAAATGAGGGTATAAACAAAAGTAAGGGTAGAAAGAGATGGACCCCTGAGCACCAAAATAATCCACCATTGATGTGGGATCCATAAGTTTCTGAGTTCATTAGTCGTGACCAAGGAAGCTGATTATGGCTTGACAGCAAAATGAGGGGGAGGATTTAAGTTTTTTGAACATACAGTGGAAGTTCATAAACCTGACATTTGTGTGCCTTATTTGTACAGAGAGCGGTTTCATTGTGCAGACGCTTGCATTTCCAAGGATCAGTGATTTGTTTCTCTTAGGTGTTAGCTCGTAATTTTAGGAGTGACTCTACAAGAGCTTTGCTTGGCACTTTGCTTCTCTTACCCTAGTTTGTGATAGTCACTTTTTTACCAGTCATTGTGCTGGTGTTTATGTCCTTTAAATATTGATAATCATGTTTTTACTTGGTGATTCAGTTAACTGCTTGGTACTTAGTGCTTCCTGTCACTGAACTGGTCATTGATCTAATAAACAATTGCTGGGAATTTTCATTATTACATGTTCTTACATTTTAGCCTTTATCAGACTCCTGCACACTACTGAACTTTTGTCATTATGAAATTTTATTAGCAAATTCCTGACAGAAATGTTTATATTAAAATTTCACAATGATGCAAGTTGGAGGGATTTAGACACATTTTCTATTTTATACTGAACTTTTATTCAACGCACCTATTAATGATTCAGGTTTGCAAGGCACTGTATTTTCTATTTAGCATTTATCATACTTCAAAATGTGAAATGTTCCATCGTCGAGATCTTTATTTAATGTAAGTAGGCATTTTAGGTAATTGTGACTTTTTATCTTGCAGTTCTGACTTTTTTCTCATTGAACTGTAAGATATAAACTTTTTAGATTTACAAGAATTTTTAGATAAAATCATAAATAGATTTTTTTAAAAGGGTCATATGATGTGATTTCAAGTTTTCCTTTCTCTTTGGAGTGTTACAAGCTGATTGTGCATAGATAAGATCCCTGAAGTTGCAAAGACTATTTAAGATTACTTGCAACAGAACAGCAATGCATTTTATGGACGACCGTTTCATGAACCTAGGAGAGGAGGTAATTCTGACTTTGCTATGACAATCTGGCGCTTCTGAATCAGCTACTGTTTTGTTATTAGTAGTAGAAGTATTTGCTATTGACTGTTCAAATGCGGAGTTTTGCGAGAGAGAGAGGGGGGTCACATCACAAACACATACCAGCTTCATCACTGTGTCTGTCAGGCGACTCTGTTCCCCTTTCGGGCTCTGTCTTTACATTTATTTTGAAAGGGGAAGCTTGTGATTATGGTAAGGGGCGTTACATTTCCAATGAGGGCTTCGGCCAATCACAATGCAGTGGGTCAGCTGGCCAATCAGCAGATTGCACTTGTCGGAAGGAGGGACTTTGTAGAAAACGAAGCGTTTGAGAGAGGCGGGGCATAGAGGACCTACAATAATGTACAGTATTTGAAAAATAATGTGTTGTTTGAACATTAAAGCATGTCAACATATTCTGTTACACCAAATACACAAAATAATGATCTTTAAAAAAGCATCATATGACCCCTTTAAAGTCTTTTTATCCTTTGGAGGAAACAAACTTCCATAGTTTCAAACTAAAAAAAACTCAACTTTTGTCCAGATTTTGTTTGAAATGACGTCACCTCAGTTTGTTCTTCTCTTGAAGTAAGTCGGATCCTTTGATTTTGGAGTATGCCATTGTCAAAAGAAGATTGCCAAAATGTACCATCTTTCTCTTTGCAGATGATGACTCCTGGGACCTAGTGACATGTTTCTGCATGAAGCCGTTCTCCGGGAGGGCAATGATCGAATGCAACCAGTGCAACACCTGGATCCACCTCTCATGTGCCAAAATCCGCAAGTCCAGCGTCCCCGAGACGTACATCTGCCAGAGGTGCAAAGACTCAAAGTTTGACATTCGCCGCTCCAATCGCTCACGAGTGGGCTCTCGAAAACACCACCTTGACTGATGCCGCTCTTCTCGTTCTGCCCATCCACATGTACAGAAACTCGTAAAATTGTCGTCTTTATGACAAGACTCAATGAGTTCAGAGGAGGAAGGGGCTCAGTGACCTGACCATTTTTTGTTCGTGTTTTTAATATTTCTCACCTTCGTAAATGTTTGCGTCAGGCAATCAATACTAGGATGATGCATTAACTGGAGCAGATTTCGGCTGGACAGACGGACGGTTGGAGTTGTGACGGTACACAGCTGAAGGTTATACACAATCAGAGTTGTGCTGGAAAGAAGGGACTGGGGTGTCGGATTGCACTTTTTTAAGAACAAGGGGGTAGCTAGAGATTCCCTTTTGTACCCATAGCTTTCAAAAGTATGTCTATTTGTCAAAGTATGTGTATTATATGAAATAACCATAAGATATTAGAGTTCAAGGTGTTTAGACTCATCATTTTGTGTGGATCTTTTCCGAGACCCCCAAATGTGTATGAGCGAAAGACTTCTGATTGTTGGATAATGTTGAACGAAGTTTTCATCAGCAGTCACTGATGATTTCGAGTGAAATTTCATAAACGGTCCTTGCTACATTGTGGTATTTCTTGATTTTTTATTTTTTTTGCCAACATATTGGAGATAACTAGAGACTATATGTGCCATTTCTTTTTCTTGATTTCATTTCTGCATTTTCTGCCCTTCATTGAACAAGAAACTTTTAGTTTGCATGTTGTAATGTTTTAATGATATTTTTGTCATGCTTCCCCTCCCCCAAGCAGATGTTTAATATGTTAATTATGTAAAATATGTGATAGTTGTTACAGGTTAGGGAAGGGATGGACAACCTTACTGGGTGAATCTCAGAATCTCACAAAAACATATCCAGATCACATTTCACCCCAACATTTATAAATTATTTAGTTAATATAGTATTATTAAAAAATATATAACTAACTCTCTCTCTCTCTCTCCATTCTCAGTGGTGGTTCTATTTATATTGTCGTTACTGTAAGAACAAAGTTAGCCTTTTCTATTTTGTCATGAAAATAGTAACAATGCAAATTTTGTGGTAAAATATTTCTTGGCCATGTTCTTGTCAGGTTTTTTGAGATTCACATGCCAAAGGGAAGAAATTTTTTTTTTGTCCTGCGTATGCTGAAATGCCATGGCTTACGTAGTAGTCATATTTACATTCAAAACACTGTACAAGTATTATTTGGTCTTCAAATCTTGGGTTTTCAAACCTTACTGGCGGAGCTTGTATTCAGAGGAATCATTCATAAGGGTGTAATTCTTGTTAACCACTGTGACCGGTTTAACGTGGTTAATAATCGATGAGTCTGTTTTCATGTTCATAGGCATGCTCAAATAAAATAAAGCATTAAGCCCCAAGAAGCTGTGGTTTACAGTGAATTTATAACAGCTAAGGGGCGTTAGGCACGACGTGAAGCAAACCCCCTTAGCTGTCTTCACAGGGCTTATTGCTTTTATAAAACGGTTATTCCATATACGTAGTAAGGTTTCACAGAATAAAACAGAGCAAATAAAGTGTAATGATATAGATAAAAACAGTATTCTTCCACCAAACAATGTAGTTCCTCAGAAACACAAGGGGGTAGCTAGAGATTCCCTTTTGTACCCATAGCTTTCAAAAGTATGTCTATTTGTCAAAGTATGTGTATTATATGAAATAACCATAAGATATTAGAGTTCAAGGTGTTTAGACTCATCATTTTGTGTGGATCTTTTCCGAGACCCCCAAATGTGTATGAGCGAAAGACTTCTGATTGTTGGATAATGTTGAACGAAGTTTTCATCAGCAGTCACTGATGATTTCGAGTGAAATTTCATAAACGGTCCTTGCTACATTGTGGTATTTCTTGATTTTTTATTTTTTTTGCCAACATATTGGAGATAACTAGAGACTATATGTGCCATTTCTTTTTCTTGATTTCATTTCTGCATTTTCTGCCCTTCATTGAACAAGAAACTTTTAGTTTGCATGTTGTAATGTTTTAATGATATTTTTGTCATGCTTCCCCTCCCCCAAGCAGATGTTTAATATGTTAATTATGTAAAATATGTGATAGTTGTTACAGGTTAGGGAAGGGATGGACAACCTTACTGGGTGAATCTCAGAATCTCACAAAAACATATCCAGATCACATTTCACCCCAACATTTATAAATTATTTAGTTAATATAGTATTATTAAAAAATATATAACTAACTCTCTCTCTCTCTCTCCATTCTCAGTGGTGGTTCTATTTATATTGTCGTTACTGTAAGAACAAAGTTAGCCTTTTCTATTTTGTCATGAAAATAGTAACAATGCAAATTTTGTGGTAAAATATTTCTTGGCCATGTTCTTGTCAGGTTTTTTGAGATTCACATGCCAAAGGGAAGAAATTTTTTTTTTGTCCTGCGTATGCTGAAATGCCATGGCTTACGTAGTAGTCATATTTACATTCAAAACACTGTACAAGTATTATTTGGTCTTCAAATCTTGGGTTTTCAAACCTTACTGGCGGAGCTTGTATTCAGAGGAATCATTCATAAGGGTGTAATTCTTGTTAACCACTGTGACCGGTTTAACGTGGTTAATAATCGATGAGTCTGTTTTCATGTTCATAGGCATGCTCAAATAAAATAAAGCATTAAGCCCCAAGAAGCCGTGGTTTACAGTGAATTTATAACAGCTAAGGGGCGTTAGGCACGACGTGAAGCAAACCCTCTTAGCTGTCTTCACAGGGCTTATTGCTTTTATAAAACGGTTATTCCATATACGTAGTAAGGTTTCACAGAATAAAACAGAGCAAATAAAGTGTAATGATATAAATAAAAACAGTATTCTTCCACCAAACAATGTAGTTCCTCAGAAACAGTTGTGGTTCCAACAAAGTGGTTGCAGAGCAACACACAGAAGTACACAAAAGGTGTGTGTTTGTAGAGTAATTTACAACAGCTTTGAACGCGGCTCAACCAATCAGAATCAAGGACCGAAACTATCCGTTTTATAAATGTGCGATTGTGTCCTGTTAGCTGGCCCACTCCCATCACAAAAAGCATTAGTTTGTTTCTTGATGACATTTTGTAAATTAAAAAAAAAAAAATGTTCATCTTCAGAATGTACTGTTCTGATAGATGAGATAAACACAGGGAAGATAAATAATTTGGCACCTTTAATATGACTATTTAGTATATGTTAGCTTTCCACTTTTAATAGTCTGCATGCCTGACCATAAAACTTTTTTAAAAATTTTAAATTTGGTCCAGTTTGGTAAAAATTTGATAATTTCTGAAATTGGCCTAGTCTTATTGTCTGATGAGTCAGTGGACAGTCTCCACAGTGTTTTTTTTTATGCACATTAAAACTGGATATCCTTAAACTCTTACTTTGGAAACATTTTGTCTTCCTCTCAAAGGACGTTTTGGGAAGATGTCATTTGTAGGCCTTTATTGAACAAGCTAGCGTTTCATTGTTTTGTGGAAATAAGTGTCACTTGTAAATTGAATTGCTTATGTTGATGCTTCTTTTTTTAAACCATTTATCAAGGGATCATGGAAGACGGTTCTGTACATTTTGTTTTGTACAATCCTGTGTTTATGTAGTATGGCTGATATTTCAGGGCTGTTTGTGTGCAAGAAGAACTGCTGAAGTTTTGAGTTCCCACTGTTACGCAGAGTCCAATGAAAAGAAAGAGTGATGTTTCTGTGAAACTTCTTGTGAACCGTTATAAATAAAGAGATGATTTTAATGACAATTCATGGAAGCGACAAAGTTTGTGTGTGTGTACAGGTTAGGGAAGGGATGGACAACCTTACTGGTTGAATCTCAGAATGTACACATAAATGTCTCTACATTCACTTGTTTCCACACACATTCATGATAATGTTTTGATTTGTCACGTGTATGTTGCGGTGTTTAGTCATTCAGCTCAAAGGACGTTTTGGGAAGATGTCATTTGTAGGCCTTTATTGAACAAGCTAGCGTTTCATTGTTTTGTGGAAATAAGTGTCACTTGTAAATTGAATTGCTTATGTTGATGCTTCTTTTTTTAAACCATTTATCAAGGGATCATGGAAGACGGTTCTGTACATTTTGTTTTGTACAATCCTGTGTTTATGTAGTATGGCTGATATTTCAGGGCTGTTTGTGTGCAAGAAGAACTGCTGAAGTTTTGAGTTCCCACTGTTACGCAGAGTCCAATGAAAAGAAAGAGTGATGTTTCTGTGAAACTTCTTGTGAACCGTTATAAATAAAGAGATGATTTTAATGACAATTCATGGAAGCGACAAAGTTTGTGTGTGTGTACAGGTTAGGGAAGGGATGGACAACCTTACTGGTTGAATCTCAGAATGTACACATAAATGTCTCTACATTCACTTGTTTCCACACACATTCAGGATAATGTTTTGATTTGTCACGTGTATGTTGCGGTGTTTAGTCATTCAGCTCAGATGAAGTGTAGGTTTCTTCACTTTTTATTTAAATTACTCTTCAGGTTGACTACATTACATTAACACATTTGTAAGGTTTTGCATCAGATAGGAATGCAACACCAGTTTCTTTCAGAGTTGCAAAATGTGGCTTGAAGAAGCCATTTACATGAACATGAACTATGCTAAAACGTGCAGGGTAAAATGACACTGATTACAAATCAGAGAATGCCAAAATGGTTACATGGCCTGTCAATAGTTCATGTATTTAACACCGACCGAAGATTCTGGGAGATTCAGACTTTTTTTTTTTTTGACGGTTCTAAATGCGAAAATTATTGTTGATACTCCAACAAAAAAACGAATTTGTTGTTGAAATGTATTTTTTTTCCCTTATAGCCCAACAGATGAAAGGTACAACAGAAAAGACAGTTACAAATAAACTAGTGCTATCAAACGATTAATCGCGATTAATCGCATCCAAAATAAGTTTTTGTTTACATAATATGTATGTGTACTGTGTATATTTATTATGTATATATAAATACACACACCTGCATGTATATATTTTGAAAATATTTACATGTATCTACATGTATATATTTATATTCATATAATTTATATTATATATATATATAAATATTTTAATATATAAACAACATTTTTCTGACATATATGCATGCAGGTGTGTGTATTTATATATACATAATAAATATACACAGTACACATACATATTATGTAAACAAAAACTTATTTTGGATGCGATTAATCACGATTAATCGTTTGACAGCACTAAAAGAAACAAAGCAGGCACTGCCCACTTACTGACAAAAGCACTTATAAAATAATGAAAAAATGTAGAAAATTAAAAGGGGCATGGCACATTTAAATAACACAAAGCTTCAGTGGGTTCATTTCAGGATCATTTGAAATAATGGATCTTTAAATAAAATGATATTGTTCTGAACATAGAGCTGTCATACTCTGCTTAAACTCTTTCATTCAATAACCAAAAGGCATTGTAGTTTTACACTAGCTCAGTCTGAAACCGTAAAACTTAAGAAAACTAAACAGGAGGAAAGTTGCTATCAAAGCAAACATCCAGATGCTAAGAACGACAAGCTAAACAAATAAAAACAACAGCCTGTCCTTTTTCCGATTCACTGGGCCTCTGACTATAGAATACAGCTGACTTCATTAAGTATTTTAAATTTGGAGAATATACTGTGCAACTATCTTTGATATGGCTTGACTACAGATTGAAGGAAGAACTGATGAATCCCATAAAAAAGTTGTGGTGCCTATTTTTTAAGTTTTCTTGGTAGTACATTTGAAACTTTCCCCCAAATTGTCAATAACCAAAAATCCATATGACCCAAACATTTCTTTGTGAGATTCACCTTAAAATACAAATATTAACACAATGAGCATAATTCAAATAACACTTCTCCTGGAGTAAAAAGAAATCATGATGCTCTGATCACAACAGATTGGCCTAATAAAAAAAGCAGCTTTTACAGTAGTGAGTATTGAAGAATACTGTTTTTCCAGTGTCCAAACATGCAAAAACATCTGTCAATATCAACACTCATCCTATGAAACCACTGTTTGTACAGCACAGTTTCAAGTACAGTTTTGTAAGACGACTTGTATTGCCATACTTTCCAGTTGTAAGATTAACACTGATTAGAATTGATGGACGGAGTGATACGATATCTGACCTTCCTGATAACAGACAGCTATCGAAGCTGTGACGGCTTCAGGTGGTTCATCGGGAATCTCAGTTAAAACTCCAGATCTTAAGGAGATGTTAGGACGTGAACGACCTATTGACGATATATATGTAAGGGATTTGAGAGAAACAGACGACACAAAGGTGATACACGGGTGACTACATGAAATGAAGAGGAGCAGCCCTTCGGATCACTTGATGTCTGACTGTCCCTTTATGTTCATTTGATGTCCATTGAGCTCATTCTTCCAATGTGGGTAGACTCCTATGTCTCTGAATTGATTCTATGAGCTGAATAAAAAGAGAGAGAGAGAAAAAAAACAGACTTTCCTTATTAAATGAGCTTTGAATTAACCATGACCCATATGGCTATTCTTCTAGCCAAAATTATGTTTTTAAATACATGCTAAATAAATATTGTAACCAGTGACACTCATTGAAATATATTTTGAAAATACACCAATTTTCAACCTTCATATACAACAACAACAAATGTGGATAAAATAGCCTACTAGCATGTTTTATGTTCACAGTTTTTCTTCAAACGTGCCATATGTGAATGAACTGAAATATAAGGAAGACATATTTTTAAAATTTTAATATTTTCAAAAAAAAAAAACCCAAAAGCCAGAAAATATATTGTTAGAGAATATATTTATGTAAATATATTGTTGGCCTTTTTTTTTTTGCATATTTCTAAATACATTAAAAAATATTTTATATTATATTTTTATAAAATATATTTTATATATATTTTTTGCCATAGGACTCACTTTGTTTAGGTATCTTAAGAGGCTCTGTGTCTCCAGACAAGACTTGGTGCATTGCTCCTCTGAATTGGTACAGCAGCTTTAGGCTCTTTTCCTCTCCGACACACGGGTCATAAAACCCTGGCAAGCCAGCCTGATTAACATGAGACAGAACTAATTAATGTAAAGCACTTGGTGGGAGTTGAAGCAGCTCACTGATGTAAAGCACCTGTTGATGTTTACATGTCTAACCTTTGATGCTTCGGTAAGAATGAGTTTAGAGTCTTTCACTAAGCACTGGAGCGGGATGGTCACGTCAATGACCTTTGCTCTCTCACGTTTCTGACTATTGTCTGACACAAATTTGCCGTACCAAGCATTTAGAATGATGAGACCTAGAATACAAAATATGAATTGCAACACATAAAACATTGCTCATTTAAAACGAATGTTTCATTTTAAGCTGTAGGGACAGCAAAGTGTAAAAGTAACATACAGTTGTGCTCATAAATTTACATGCCCCTTGCAGAATATGCAAAATGTTAATATTTTTAACAAAGTAAGACGGATCATGAAAATTGCATGTTATTGTTTACTTAATACTGTCCTGAATAAGCTATTTCACATAACAGATGTTTATATATTTTCCACAAGACAAAATCATAACTGAATTTATTAAAAGTGACCCCGTTCAAAAGTTTACATACCCTTGAATCTTAATACGGTGTGTCATTTCCTGGATGATCCACGACTGTCTTTCTGTTTTGTGAGAGTTGTTCACGAGTCCCTTGTTGGTCCTGAGCAGCTCAACTGCTCACACAATGCATTAAGAGCTGGGGGGTGTAAAATTTTTCAATTGGATGATCAGGGTAAATTGTACTTATTTTGTCTTCTGGGAAACATTTAAGTATTTATGTAGCTTCTTAACTGCAGAACCAAATGAAAAAAAATATGATCTTTAAACAAAATAAGAAAAATGTACACATCATCCTGTTCAAAAGTGTACACCCCCAGTCTCTTAATGCATCGTGTTGCCTTCTTGAGCATCAGTAAATGTTTTCACCTTATATAATAGTTATGTATGAGTCCCCCAATTGTCCTCCATGTGAAAAGATGGATCTCAAAATCATACAGTCACAGTTGGAAAGGGTTCAAATATGCAGAAAATGTTGGAAAACCAAAAAATGTGCAGGAGCTGGAGGATTTTTCTGAAGAACAGCAGGCAGTTGAACTGCTCTGGACCAACAAGGGACTCAAGAACAACACAGAAAGACAGCCGTGGATCATCCAGGAAATGACACACAGTATTAAGATTCATGGGTATGTAAACTTTTGAATGGGGTCATTTTTATAAATTCAGTTATTATTTTGTCTTGTGGAGAATATATAAACATCTGTTATGTGAAATAGCTTATTCAGAACAGTATTAAGCAAACAACAACATGCAATTTTTATGATCCCTCTTATTTTGTTACAATTATTAACATTTTGCATATTCTGCAAGGGGCATGTAAATTTATGAGCACAACTGTATATATTTATGGTTGCATGGATATACTGTCTATTCTTAAATATTAAATTTTTTTCTTATATACACACTTGCATTACTCTGCAACTTTTGTTTGTTTTTAAAATGAATGGAAATGATTTTTGTGGTAATTGCCAGTATATCACACAGATGCTGTCCATAGAGCTTAAGTTGTATCTGAAAGTATTAAAAAACAAACATAAAAGTGCATTTCACAAACCCATTTTCGATTCCTCAGCATCAACAATTCTCTTCACTGACTCTTGCATCAGCAAAACCTGAAAACCAAAGAAACGATAACACAAGAAAACATATCTGCGCTGATAAATGGCTGTTTGTGCTGGCAAGAGGGAGATAGTCATTGTTGTCTATGTATTTATTTTACTCACGGAAGCTTCAGCCTCTTGCTTCCTGCGAGCAATTTCTGAAGCAGAATCCTCCTTCTGTTTCTCCAACTCCCTGTAAACAACCAAACAGTCAGGGCCCTTCATCATCAGAGAAACTGAGGTAACATAAAGACGGGTTTCAGGAAAATGGGCGGTTTCAGAGCAGTAATTGTGGATAATAACTCACTGTTCCTTCTGGGCTCGTACATAAGGCATAATTATAAGCTTCTGGACAGCTAAGTAGATGGCCAGCGGGCCCACAGTGGCATAAAACACAGCGCTGGGTAAAATCTGGTCGGTCAGGTGAATAGGGAAGAGGTAGGTTTGACTGGCTCTGTTCAACCTGTAGAGAGAAGAAAATGACTGTCATAAACAGACCACCCACGAGCAGCCGGAGTTGGTTAGTTTGCTGTTCTGGTGAGCTGTGTTTATTGCAGTTAAGCTCAGGTCAGTGCTAACCTGATTTTGAGGGAGACTCCTTGGGGTACACCAACGCAGACGGTTGCAGCCAGAACACTGTGGGGACTGATCTTGCGCTCTGCACCGTATTCAACCACGGTGCCAAAGAACCCAGTCCTGTTGAATACAAAGACTATGAGTTGTTTTTACTGAAACTAGGGCTGGGCAATACATTGAATATATTAACTTAATATAAACTTTACAATGATTTAAAGGACTTTTCAGTTTCAAGTTTCAAAGTACTTGTGTGTGTGTGTGTGTAAATGCATTAAAATAATCAAAAGTGGCATTTTTATAATGTTACAAAACATCTATTCAAATAAATGCTGTTGTTTTGAACATTCTATTCAACAAGAATCCTGAAAAAAGTACCATAGTTTCCACAAAAATATTAAGCAGCAGATTTTTAAAAAAAAATATGAATAAGAAATATTTCTTGAGCAGCAAATCAACATATTAGAATGATTTCTGAAGGATCATGTGACACTGGAAATACTGGAGTAATGATGCTGAAAATACAGCTTTGCATCACAGGAATAAATTACATTTTAATATTTATTTAAACAGAAAACAGTTCAACTGTAATAATATTACTGTTTTTTTTTTGTTCAAATAAATGCAGCCTTGATAACTGAAAGATACTTCTTTAAAAAAAACACATAAAATCTAACATTTTGAATGGTAATGTGCATAGATTGGCCATCTATATTGTAAGCTGTAGGTAAAACACATACTTGATAGAACCTTTGACCTTAGTCTGGTCTTCATCTTGGAATTTGTACTGATAGCTCATCATCAGGTAGGAATGAGGAACACCCAGCTGAGGAACAGGAATAAGAACAGATGGATTGCATTCTTAACGCATTAACTTTGTTTTGAACTAAACAAATTACCATCATCAGTGTACCCCTGCATAGGTTTCACCTGCAGGGCCAGGGTGAAGTGGCTTGTTTTGGTGTCCCTGACAATGCTGGTGGTCATGGCAGACTGGCTTCCCCAGCGCCACTGCAGGTACCCCATAGTGTTCTGGTCCAGGTGGCGGGCCATCATTGTAGTGGCACTGGGCCGCACGCCACGTGAGGAGAACTGTAATCCCCACTGGGCAGTCACAAAGCTAGGTGACACAAAATTGATATGAGATTCACAGAAAAGAGAAACACAAATCAGCCTCATCACACACAGATGGACACCTACCAGCGCGCAGTTACGTTACGGAACACTTTCATCCCAAATAAAGGTCCTCTAATGTCCCCTGCACCAAACTCCAGCTTAAGACACACAAACAGGAACATCAGAACCATACCACCCAAAAAAAAAAATTATTCAGGTATGTTGGAAAGAGTCTCACCTCTCCCCAGCCTCTTGCTGAGGTCACACGCCGCACACAAAGGTTTATATTTCCTCCCCCGTTGCCATTACGTGTTGACAGAGATCCAGAGAGGACAGCAGTATCTGAAGTGGTTAGGGGCGCCTGACAAACATAAACATAATTTTAAAAAAGTAATTGCGACTTTTTATCTCACAATGACTTCTCTCGCAATGCAAGTTTACGTACAATTTCTCTTAGTGATATACAGTGCCGATCCTAGACTTCTGGGGGCCCTACGCAAAACTGTGTCAGGGCGGGGTGGGTTGGGGGTGGTGGTGTATGAGCAGTTATGAACGAATGACTGAAACGCATTTGTCCGTGTTTCACTCCGTCTCAAATAACACTCGCGAAATGTGCTTGATAAACAGTGTCTCTTCCGCGGCTCGGTACACTTTCAACTCGTTTTTCAGTCTCGAGCAAGACTGTACGACATTCACATTACATTTTGACTTTTGACTTGATTTGACTGATTTTTACGTAGAAAGGGCGCACCGCATTCAAATAAATGATCATTCATGTTTTCATAACCACTGGCCAAATTCAAAAACAAAACTAAAATTAAATCATCTTTGAGAGCAAGGGGGCCCCTACGCAGCTTGTGTATTTTGCGTATAGGGAGGATCGGGAGGAACTTTCCCCAGGAACTAGGGACTTTGGGCCGGTACTCAGTGTGTTTCCACTGCAGGAACCAGGATCTAAATAAAGTTTCGGGTAAAAATTTGCCCCTCAGACAGTCCCTGCTCGCAAGGTAGTACTTTTTCAAACTTTCGGGGGTGGGACTTGGGCGCTGAACATGCTGATTGGTTCACGCAGCATTGTATTTCAACCACTATTTATTTGCATAATTTTCAAAATATTACGGTTATTGTGAAATGTAAATGAAATGTAGTTGTAAAAGTATTTCAGGCGATAATGTAGTTGTTTAAAACTCAAATCTGCGGTTTATTTATAAAGACAGCGCCTATTTGAAAATGTGCTTCGCCGATTTCGGAGACGTGAGCTCCACGCGATCAGCGGGCGTTCAGTGCTCATGTTTCCCGATGAGAGCAGCCTCAACTCGCCTAGTCCTTCTGGCATTTGCCGCTGGCTCTGATGTCTCTGTAGTGGTTAAACATATGATATAATTCGTTTTGGGTAAATCTAACAGGAAATCTTTGGTCTTTATTCTATAAATATGTTAAAATGAAAATGAAGAGTAGCAATACTGTTTGATATAATATTTTGTTTCATTGTAATGTTTGTACGTTTCCTGAACTACATTTCTGCGGCTATTAATATGTTTAAATGAAAATGAAAAGAGGCAGTGGTGTTTGATATTTCGTCTTATTGTAAATAAAGTGAGGAAAATTGCAGTATCCAAGGCGAGCTGACTGACGTTATCAAGTATGCTGCTGTTTGCAGAATTACCGGACTTGCGTCGTCCCGTCCGCGGGAGTTCACACTCCCGAGTCGAACTTGCAAAGTCCGAACTACTGAGGATGCAAGTCCGAAATTTGCATACTTGGTATTGAGAAACGTGTGCAGACCTACAGTGGTGTGAAAAAGTGTTGGCCCCCTTCCTGATTTCTTATTTTTTTGCATGTTTGTCACACTTTAATGTTTCAGATCATCAAACTAATTTAAATATTACACAAAGATAATGCAAATAAATACAAAATGCAGTTTTTAAATGATGATTTCATTTATTAATAAATAATCATTTAAAAACTGCATTTTGTATTTACTTGCATTATCTTTGTGTAATATTAATATTAGTTTGATGATGTGAATCTTTTAAGTGTGACAAATATGCAAAAAATTTAAATAACAGGAAGGGGGCCAACACTTTTTCACACCACTGTACGTCACCAGACTATTTGCCTATTCTTCACAGTACTTTGGACCGTGCTTGAAACGCAGACAGCAACAGGTCTGGGGGAAAAAAGTTCCTGGGACAAATTGTTCCAGGTAATTTCGGTGGAAAAGCGGCTATAAACATGCAATTGCTAGTTACTAATTTAGAATTGCAAGATATTTGGAATTCTGATTTTTTCACTGACTTTTCTTGCAATTGCGAGTTTACACTAGTCAACATTTGAAGTGGATCAAAACCTTTCATCAAAGTTCTCCTAAAACCTAAAACAAAATGTGTTCTTGTCTTAGGACAACTTTGAAAAAGTGTTTCGATCCACTTCAAATGCTGACTACTGTATATCTGATTTCTCTGAATTGTGAGGTATAAACTCACAATTGTGAGAAATAAAAACAGAAGTGCAGATATAAACTTGACTGACTGTTTTGTCTGACTTTTTTCTCACAATTGCGAGTTATAAAGTCCAATTCTGAGGAAAAGAAGACTGACTTTTTGTCAAACAGAATTGTTTATATCTCACAATTCTGACTTTATAACTCACAATTGAGACTTTATATCACACAATTGTGAGCAAAAAAGTCAGAAGTGTGAGAGAAAAAGTTGCAATTATCTTTTTCTTTTTTTTTTCAGTGGCGGAACGGGCTTCCATAAGGGAGATAGCGACATTACGTTATGCTCAATTGTACATACTGACCTCAATGGATTGGGAAATATGCATCCTGTTGATCTCAATGTGGGGAAAACCTCCTCCTGGTACATCCTCAAAGTCCTCTTCATATCGGTCGAAGAGGTCGGTCACATCTATGCCAACACTTATTGTCCCCTGAATGAAAACAGACAAAATGATGAGTAAAAAAAATATTCGGACCAATTCTGTGACATGAAATGTGCAGGGTTTCTTTTTTTTATGTAATTGAAGATCTTTTTAGGACCTGTACAAATTAATTTAATACTGTATGTCTGTACAGAACAAACCCAGCAGTGTGCTGCACTGATGATGGCGTATTTTTGCAGGCTGACCCAGAAGTCAGCATCAGATTTTTTTGTTTTGTTCATCATCATAATCTTCACAAATGAACCCAAATTGAATTTTGAAACCTAAATACAATCGGCAGAACTAAAAAGCTAAATAAGCAACACCATGGTCACATCACCACCACATAGCTTCAAACAACTTTCAGTCTTCATTTCAAAAGCATTTTCCCTGAAAGTTTGAGTTAGAATAATTTGTAAGAGTGTGATTATAAACACAACAAGGCTGTGAAAGTGAACTAGTGAGTAGATCAGTAGTTCTAGCCACCTTTTGACATGACAAAAAAAAGCTTAAAAACACAAGACAGTTTTGCTGATGTATTTGATGTTGCAGAATAAAATGTAAAAATATCTTAAGGTTTTGTCAATAGAAGTTATTTCAGGAATTTATCCAAAAATCCAATCAAAAAAACGTATTGACCTGGAAGGGCTAAAACTTGCTTATAGGTTTTGGTCTGCAAAACTACAGAATTCCTGCACAATTCTATTTATCACTAGTAGATCATAAGAAATCACTTCTCAGAAATGCGTGGTATACACTGACATTAAACTGCTCTGAAACATACAGAGCAGACTGTCTCATGATTCCAGATTTCCATCCACAAAATTAACTTCCAAAATGATTTTGTTATGCCATTTAAGATACTGAAAATATTTTATAGCCTTAAATTTGATCAAACTGAATTGAAGACCCTGTGTTACAAACTTTCCTGATAAATTACAATGTGCAAACGGTTCGTGCAAACAGGTCTACAAAAAGAGAAAAGACCAAAAACCAATCAAGACAGCAGTCCTCAATCACCCTCAGCAAAAAAAGCAAAGATTTGACTGCAATTATCTGGCCTATAAACAAATTGGCAATATTGAATCTTTGAAATTACATCAGTTAGAGCACAACAAACTTCATTTTGGGAAATAAAAACCAGTCTTGTCATTATCTCCCGCTGTCATTCTGGTCTGGAATGTCCACCTTAGGGTTTGTTCTCTGCTGGAGTCTCCTCTCATCTCTCTCTCGCTGCAAACGTTCATATTCCTCCCTTATCTCTGCGGAGGTTCTCTTCCTTTCCACCACCTAAAGATATCAGGGATCAAGCAAGCAGACGAGAAATTAGCATGGCATGCAACACACAGTAATACAAATATTAGTTAGAATAAACACTGTCAATGCAGAAGATCAAACTAACCTCCCAACCTTCCACCTCTAGGCCTTTCTTCCCAAATATGTCATATATGGCTCGGGATTGTGGGTCACTGAGAACTAAGCAGAGGTCAAATAATGAAAGTCAAATAAAAAATATCTCCGTCACACTTTATTGGAAGGTCCAATTCTCACTATTAACAAACCATTAACTATGACCTTTGCCTAAAAAAACTCCTAATTTGCTGCTTATTAATAGATAGTAAGGTAGTTGTTAAGTTTAGGTATTGGGTAGGGTTAGGGATGTAGAATATGGTCATGCAGAATATGTGCTATATAAGCACTAATAAACAGCTAATATGATAATAATAGGCATGATAATAAGCAACTAGTTAATAGTGAGAATTGGTCCCAATACTAAAGTGTATATCTATCAATATCTCTTATTATTTGGACTACAAATAGCAATATTTCCATTTTCACACTTCTACTGTGAACACACTACTCGCACTATTTATACTACAAAACGGCATAGAATAGTGCACAGTATGTGAATTGGGAAGCATCTACATTTCTAAAAAATAGTTTTACTAATACAACTTTAAGTCAGTATTCAGTGTTTTTTTTTTTATCTACCACAACCCTTTTAAGTAGAAGTTTAAATTAATACTTTATCAAGAAATTAAAGTATTCAAACATTCAAATCTGCATGGCTTGCTTTATTTGTGGTCACCATGAAATTCCTTGTATGGAAATGCCACATAAATGGTTTTGTAACCCTCTAAAGCCTGACAAATGAAATAATAGAAAATTTAACATTTTCTTGAACTTTTAGACAAAATGTTAGAAACAAAAAAGCATATTTGTTTTATATCTGGCTTTTATAGCTCATATAGTATGATATGTGACCCTGGAGCACAAAACCAGTCATAAGTCGCACGGGTATATTTGTAGCAATAACCAAAAATACATTGTATAGGTCAAAATGATCGATTTTTCTTTTATGCCAAAAATCATTAGGATATTAAGTATGTTCCATGAAAATATCTTAAAAATTTCCTACCATAAATATATAAAAACTTAATTTTTGATTAGTAATATGCATTGCTAAGAACTTTATTTGGACAACTTTAAAGGCGATTTTCTCAATATTTTGATTTTTTTTGAACCCTCAGATTCCAGATTTTCAAATAGTTGTATCTTAACAAACCATACATCAATGGAAAGCTTAATTATTGTGTATGAATGAAATTATGATGTATAAATGTCAATTTCAAAAAATTGACCCTTATGACTGGTTTTACGATCCAGGGTCTCATATAGTGAGAATGTCGAGCTCTTACTCGAAGAAACCTTGATTTTATTCGGACACAAACTGAGCAAAAATAGGCAATTTTGTGCAGATATTATTATTTATATGACCATTAGGTTCTGCCAATACTATGCCTTATTAAAAAAATGTAAATGCTAAGTTTTATTATAAAAACTCATAAATTTGTATTGAGGTGCAAAACAATATAATGCAATAAAACAATGTTTAAAAAAATGTACGAATAAACATTCTTCAAAGGCATATTTGATACATTTAACCTGATTTTTCTAAAAATGATGTATGGCTAATAAAGTAAACCCAAGTTGCTTATGTCCAGTTACTGTTTAACAATAATTACTAACAATATATTAGTCACCAAGTAGTTTACTTTATAAAAATAATTAAAGATTTCAAAGCAAAAAGACATATACTATGACCTAAAGTTTTATAATTATACTAAAAGTTTTTTTTTTTAATTTACAAATTACAAAAACCATGAACTATCAATCAGACAACTGAAGAAGGCATGTAGACAATTGTGTACAACTAATTTTCTGCCTCAGAAAATCATATATTAAATATAATACACCAAGCTTTATGGTTATTTGGCCTTTCATGTAAAAAAAAAAAATCCTTTAATCTGTGTACTGAAAATTGTCATATTATTCCTTGGGACAGTTCTAATAATTACCCTCATACGCCTGGTGTGCATAGGTGAAGAGTTGCTCAGCCTGCTTCTTTAGCTCAGGGTCTCTGTGCTTGTCAGGGTGGTACAGCATACAAAGCCGCCTGTACGACGACTTCAACTCCTCTTGACTAGCCTGCGGACCATAAAATAGATAAACAGTAGATGACAGATGTAAAGGTTGATGGATGGATGGCATATCAGCCAGAGTCAACATAATCTGAATATTTAAATTAGTTGGTTCAGCCACACCCTGATAGCAGGCTTCTGGTTGGCTGTCCTGCTCAGGTAAGACTGTGCCATGGCGCGCTTTTGTATTAAAGGGGTCATATGCCGTTGCTAAAAAGAACATTATTTTGTGTATTTGGTGGGAGAGAGAGAGGGAGAGTTATGAAACTTAAATTCATTTAACATTTAAATATATCCGTTATTAGACAGATTCCTGGATGATAAAGTTTGATTTAAATCATCACTTTGGGTTCATGTTTAATGGATATATTATTATTATTATTATTTGTTTTAAATAATTAATTTGTACATTTAAATATTCATTAAATATTAATCCAACATCCTTATTATTTATTTTAAAACACAATGGTAGCGTTATGATTAATTCTGCACTCACATACAGTAGGGAACATATGCTATTTTATATACTGTTTGTTTCCACGAACATGTTTAATCAATTTTAGAAGAAGTTTAAAGGGAATTTATACTTTAGGTCACCATTTGTCACCATTGTTAACCACATTTTGACGTAATTTCAAATGTTTGTAGCATATGACTTTTTTAATCTATACAGTGTCTCAGATTTATAATAATAGACCTACTGCATGCATAATAATTGTATGTATTTTTCTTATTTTTAAGATTCTGTTGTTCAAATAACATTTGCAGTCATCACTACGTGCTGTGTTGTTGTGCGTAAACACTCGTGATTTGGCTTGATTTGGGAAAGCGGCGGCAGACCGACATATACAGTGGGTACGGAAAGTATTCAGACCCCCTTAAATTTTTCACTCTTTGTTATATTGCAGCCATTTGCTAAAATCATTTGTTAATTTTTTTTCCTCATTAATGTACACACAGCACCCCATATTGACAGAAAAACACAGAATTGTTGACATTTTTGCAGATTTATTAAAAAAGAAAAACTGAAATATCAGATGGTCCTAAGTATTCAGACCCTTTGCTCAGTATTTAGTAGAAGCACCCTTTTGATCTAATACAGCCATGAGTCTTTTTGGGAAAGATGCAACAAGTTTTTCACACCTGGATTTGGGGATCCTCTGCCATTCCTCCTTGCAGATCCTCTCCAGTTCTGTCAGGTTGGATGGTAAACGTTGGTGGACAGCCATTTTTAGGTCTCTCCTCCATATGATTTTAGCAAATGGCTGCAATATAACAAAGAGTGAAAAATGTAAGGGGGTCTGAATACTTTCCGTACCCACTGTAATGCTCAGTCTGTTTGTGGTGGAGCTGTTCTTTCAGCACCACCTCCTTCAGCACCCACGAGTGGACAGCGCTCAAGAACTCATGACCGAGACTGGAGCCTCCAGGTGTTTCTTTTTTCTTTTCTTTCTTTCTTTCTTTCTTTCTTTCTTTCTTTCTTTCTTTCTTTTTGTTTTATTCTGTTGCATCACTGCTGCCTTGCAACACAATAACCTTTTAGTGCAAAACCGTCATCATGCTTAAACCCATGCCATTCTGGTTTCACAATCATCTTCAGCACGAGTGGCAGATTAACGACTCTAACATGGCCGTTAACATCTAATTATATGACACAGTGGGGCATGTTATTAGTACTTAGACTGCTGGACACGTATCTCGATTAGCAGTGTTATAAAATAGTTTTTTTACGGTCCCGGTGGGCAGAACGGATATGGGTGTCTGTCAAGCATGCATTCATAAACATTCGTCGCATAGACTTAAATATAATCCACAGATTCTGCTTCTCATATATGCATACCACTAAATCCGATCCAAAAACCTTATTGGTCGCTGCGTTGTAAAGGTGTCTCCTAAATAAAACCCATTCACCAATGGCGTGGAAGAGATGGATAAAAGGGGGATATGGATTTCGCAAATTCACGAAGCATCACCGAAAACACCATTGTCATTTATGGCACTTTGCGGCCAATAGCTAACGCGTATTGACGCACGCGCCTCCCGCCGTGAACGCGCGTGGTACCCCCCCGGTCGCGAGGAGGAGGAGGAGGAGGATGTGGCGCGCGGAGGGGAAATGGCTGCCGAAAACAAGCCGGAAGGTAAGAGAGAAATAACAAGATTATTATTTTTAATTTCGCAGCTTTGTCGGCGTTAAGCTCCAGATGATGAAGGTCAGGATAGGGATGCGCGGCGGAGAAAGTCAGTGACATTTTCGCTTAGCTTGTGTTTGTCACGAAATGGCACAAGAGCTGAAGCGCTGATGGGATTAGCCATCTCCGAGACGGCTATTAAAATAACGGGAACGGAGTTAGGTAATCACGGGTTACGTTCATTACGCGACTCCTTTCATCTCAAAGCACACAGAGGGGTTTCAAAGTCACACGCACCCAAGTCAAGCCGAGCCACAGCCTTCGTTAGATGAAGAGAAACATGTTTTTCTTATAAGTGAGACGCGCACATGAGCGCATCAGACGAAATGAACGCGTGAAATGACTCGCGTTTGGTTTGAAGTGGGATTCCTCCACACCGCATCCACGCTCCCCCCCCGTGGGGCTGACAAACAAGCGAGCTCCGTGAAGTCAAACGCGGTCAACTACTTCATTTCTCTTTCGCATTGAACAGGGCGACGCTTTTAACTCCGAAAGCGATAAATGCAGATTTATGGTGATGCTCTAAAACGTGATTGATTTCTTTCCACCCCCACCAGAAACCCCCCTTATAGTGACTGAACCCACCGACAGCTGCTCGGTCTGCTTCAGTCTCGTGTGGAATATTTCCCCAGAACTGTGACTCTTTGGCCGCTGCTGTTTTGAAGCTGTCAGCAGCTATTTTCTTAGATAATAACACATTTAAACTGGATTGGAAAGGACACTGGGAAAATTGAAGCGGAATTTTAATGAGGCAGCAAAATGAAAGGTACGTCTCTCCTCTTTGCTAAAGCCATGCTCGGCAACTAAAACCAAGTTTATGCTGTTACTATTCGCTAGAATTTGATCCGAATGCGATTATGACTTAATTCCTCTATCTATATGGTCGTGATCTAAAGTTCACTTTCTTTGCATCAACGGAGTGCGCCATGTGCATCGTTCTTTGAGGATGCGTTTGATCTTTCCCTTACGTTCGAATGAAATTCTTTCAGACTAAAATGTGTGTATTTTTGAAATATCAATATAACGAATTTGACGGAAGACGTAAATAATGCAGATCGCATTTATGATTCACAAGACGCTCCCTTGCCTTCTGAATTCCTCGTGTTCCGTTTACTCTGATGCCTTTTGGAAAACGTAATGTTTTCTAGGGGCCAGATCATTTGTCAGACATTAGTTTGATTCTAAAGCATCCGGGAGGAGAAAATGCTGATTGTTGAGTAATATTGGAAAATTAGGTCTGGAATGGCTTAAAATAACAACCATGAGTTTGTCAACATTGAATTATTTATTCAACTAATTTTTTTTCTTCTAAATCAAGGCAGTCAAGGAAGTTTTGGTCCATAACAGCCACAGGGTGGTGCTATTGAGCTGTGCAACTCTATACCCCCCTTCAAACCCCCCAACACACACACACACACACATACACACACTGGAACTAAGAGTGATAACTAAGCTTGCCTATTAAAGAATTCCATCAAAGTAGAATTCGAACGAAGTTGACCAGTGTGATTTGGGTGAGCTCACAGAGCGCCTGTGTGGGACGGTAGCGTGCATGTGTGCTGTTTCTCTAGTGACCGTATAGAATTGTCTTCTAGAAAGTATTAATTACACACTACTTTGGATCTATAGGCTTTAGCACGCTTGTGTTTCCTGCTTGTTGGTGGATATCTTCGTTTTTGCTATTGCTGAGAGATGACCTGGCCAGAAAAAGGTATTACCTTTCTTTGTTTCATCGTGTATATTTATCTTCGCAAGTCCAGTCAGGTAACGCTTTGCGCTCTTGCTCTACTTCTTAGAAAGAAAAATGTGTCATAATAGGACGTAAGTTTGGGGACAGAAGGATTCTAGGCTATTTTTATCCATTTGAGCTGCCACAGAACAGGAGAAAACATTGCCTCTTTTGACCTGTACGGCCTAAATCTGTGTCACGCATTTGTATCTGACAGTCTTTGCTCTTGCCAGCTTCCTGGATCACTTCTATTCTCTTCCTCCACACAGGAAGCGTATCCTCCAGTGGTTCTTGCCAACACGATGATGGCAGCTTACATACAAGGATGTGCTCCTCTCACTACCCCATCAGCTTTTAGATGTTTTCAAAGTCATGTTCTGGAATATTTCTTTGGCTAGAAAGGGCATGAAAGTCTCTTTCTCCACGGTTCTTTTGTATTTTTTCTCTCTCTGTCACACGTGCTTTCACTCACCTGTATTGTGCTGCGAACCTCAGGCTCTGTAAGCTTAACTGAATATATTTGGTTGCTCATCAAATCTCAGTTTATCAGAAAAGTGAAATTTCACTGTGTGGTTTTGCTTAAAATTAAGCTTCTGGGTGTTTCTGATCTGTTTAGCGAAGCATAAAAAAATACAACTGATACTACTGGCTCCTCCAGACAAATTGGGTTGTGTAAAATTTATCTAGCCTCTCTGAAGTTTTTCCTGATGAAATGAACATAGTAAGCTGTGTTTTCTGTTGCCGTGTCTCCCACTCAGTAGAAGTTTCTTTTCACTCAATATATCCTTTCTAAATTATTGATTGTATGGATTGATTAGCCAACTGGAAAGAGAGAGCGCAATGTGTCCTGTTTACCAGTGCTTCCAGTACTAAATCCTTGGCCATCACTGTTAAAGAGTCGATATGAAAATGAACAGCTATGTTTACCAATGTTTAGGTGACAACAGGGGGAAATTAAAGTGTTGGATGGTTTAGCTCTACGGATTTCAGTTCCAGTAGTTTGCATGCTTTTTATGTCTCACATTATGTGTTGCGTACAGCGTCAGACTTTGCTGTTTTCATAAAGGGATAGTTCACGCAAAAATAAAAATCATTTGCTCACCCTCACGGCATTCTAAAATTTGACTTTCTTCTGTGGAACATTAAAAAAGATATTTTGACCAATGTCATGTTTTTTTTCTTTCTTACAATGAAGATCAAGGGCAAACATAACTATTTGGTTACCTACATTCTTTAAAATATCTCAGAGTATGAGAAACAGTTTGGAATGACACGAGGCTGGGTAAATGCTGACCGTTTACATTTTTGGATGAACTGTCCATTTAATGAGCAGCAGTTAAATTCTTAGTTTCAAGCTAATTTTGTGCATCCATGTTCAAAAGCAATTTTTTGTCTTGCCAACTGCATTTAAGAATCCAGTAAGCCACAGAAATTAGTAGAACCTCATCGTGTGGTATGATTCAACGTGTAGATTTAGCTCCTCGCCAGCCTAGTTGATTGCACACCTACGTGCGCATCTTGTAATACATGGCTGCTGGAAAAACTCACAGATGCAAGCGTGATGGCAGCTATTTTTCTTGAACTTAAAATAAACCCGAATGACCTTTTGACCCGTAGTGCATGAAGCAGTCATTTGCGGCAGGGCAAAACTTTATCGCAGCATCACAGTCATAATGCGCCAGGGTCATTCAGAAGGTGAGAATAGAAGCAATTAATGACCTCTGCATGAATAGAAAGTAGAGGGCTTTGTATTTTTGTATCTACAGACCTTCTCCCCTCACTGTTCCCTCCCCCACTGTGTCCCCTGTAGGACTGAAGAAAATACGTAATCCGGATCGAATGTACAGAACCGCCGTCGGTTACACCGGCCACGTTCCTCCTAAGAGTGTCAGCGATGACACAGACAACAACAGTAAGAGAGCTGGCTTCCTTTTCCACTGCATCCCTCAAAACATGACAATGTTATGAAATGCTGTTCATCTTCTCTGCCCATTCGTTTACATACTGTATAACCTCATTCTCGCAGCTGGTGCATGTATAGTTCATCAAGAGTCTTTTTATAGTATTACCAGAGCCCAGACCAGAGAAAGATCAAATTATTACAAGACTTCAGAGTCTCTAGAGCATATGATCTAAAACCTTGCTCTCAGCACAATAATGGTTGTTTTCCTGGCGTGTTTACCAGGTTCAAGAGCTTAGCAAATTCTATCAAAGCAATTTTTAATAAGCCAACGTTCAGCTAGCAGGTGACTTTTAGCGCAGGGAGTCGGGAGGGAGAGGCCCTTCTTGGTAGATCAGCTTAAAAAAGGCCAGCGTCTCATTTTCATTCAGCTCCATTACAGATTATGTTTATTCATGCATGGCCATGCTGCTCCGGAACGAGCGGCATATTTTTGGAAGCAGCAGCTCCTTGTCATGGCTAATCAACGCCCAGCGCTCTTTGAGTTAATAAGCCAACGTTCAGCTAGCAGGTGACTTTTAGCGCAGGGAGTCGGGAGGGAGAGGCCCTTCTTGGTAGATCAGCTTAAAAAAGGCCAGCGTCTCATTTTCATTCAGCTCCATTACAGATGATGTTTATTCATGCATGGCCATGCTGCTCCGGAACGAGCGGCATATTTTTGGAAGCAGCAGCTCCTTGTCATGGCTAATCAACGCCCGGCGCTCTTTGAGCAGAGCCCAGGCGTTGGCTTGCGTGGGTGTGGATGAGGGTGTGTTTGCATCCTGGTTCCCCATTGGAGAGTTCTTGTTGTGCTTCGCTCTCTCTCCAGCCATTCTCAGTGATTTCACTAAGTGATCGAGGCTGTTTCGAAGAGACACTCACTTAATGAAGACACTCCGACATGGACACTAAGCGGCAGGAGCTCTGCTGCCCAGTTGTTGCGGGCTAACGGTGTAATTAGCGGCTGGAGGGATAGACATCTCTGCCGTCACTGGCCATGTTGGCAACCGGTGGCTTAACGGCCACAAGTTTCGGGCTTAAATCACTTTTTGGTAATCCATTGATTAGGCTACAGATGCACTGATCGATCGGCCAGGGATCGGAATCGGCCGATTTTTCTCATGATCGGCCCGGATCGGTGATCGGCCGGTCAGTCTCACTTCTTTCCGATTCCGAGCCGATCCGTTTTGTTACCAGTGGCACAGGCAATAACATCAGCCGCGCATTCTCACTCTCATCTCTCCAACGACCCCTTCTCTCTCACACACGTCTCATTCGTTAAATAGTGCTTGTATTGTATTATTTTAGTCATTCCCGCAGGTTTCGTGCTTATACCAAACGCGCGCGCAACTCCGCCGATCTACATTAGTGGAGCGCACAAGCCACGCTCAGTCTCAAACAGCTTGTAAGCAAATACCAAAATGAGTGGCTAACTGCGCTAAAACATTCAAATACATACAAAATAATGTCAAAATGCCCGTCTTGGCAAGTATCCAGTTAAACACAGTCAGTTTTGGAACGTTAAATAGTTGAGAAAGAGAACGCATATTGTGTAACAGTATATCGGGTCTGTGGATAAACTCTTAAAGGGACCGCAGTCCAATATTCCTGCTGCTGTCTGTCATGTTAATCAAAGAACAAGAGACAAAGAAAATAATTTTCTGCTCTTGACAGAATACGTTTTATAACTTTAATGGTAAGAATTAATCTGTATTTAATTTTTACAATGAAGACTACAGAAATTAAAGTATCATAAAACACTGGATGTGTTATTTTACATTTGATTACTTTAATTTCTGTAGTATTTCTTACTGGAATAAAAACTTACTTCACCTGAAAAACTTGGTTTCATAGCTCTCTTTATTCTATTGCATTTGTTTGTGCTGTTGTTTGCCATTTTTTTTATTTGTTCTTATTTTATTACTGACTTTTTACTTGTGTTTTTTTATGAAAATAAAACTTTGCGTTGAAGAAAAGTAGATTTTTGTTTGTATATGCTGTCAATTATAGTTCTTAGAAAGAAAATCGGAATCGGCAGATCACACTAACGAAAAATCAGAAATGAAATCGGAATCGGCCAAGAAAATTGCAATCGGTTGGTTGTTGATTTTCAAATAAAATGGGCCGTTGGTTCTTATTACGCAGGAGCAGACGTTGCCTGTGGGCCTTGAATCCCTGGACATGTTGGAATGCGAGGATAAAAGGAGATCCAGTTCAGACGGCCCTCTTCATGGACCCTATTTCAGCCTGATTCTCTTGCTTTGTTGAGCCAAGAAAAGCTTTGGGAGCCAACTGGGACAGAACCAGAATGTCGAAGTGAGCTAATTGGGAGGAATCCTGGTCTGCAGTTCCTCTCTTTCCCCCCTCTCGTCTTCCCTAGTGTCCAGCGTAGCCGTTTTTACTCCACCAGTGGAAATCCCCAGATGAACTACACCCACTTATTAAGGCAGCCACACTGCACATCATCCAGTCTCTTTAGAATATGTTTGGATGTGCTGTTTTTTTTTCCTTTTAGTCCTATATGTGTTCAGTTCACGAGTGTTGTGCTATCATATGCATTTGCAGATTTTTTTGTCATGCCATTGCATATTTTCTGGGACAAAAAGCAGTTAGCCTTGGGAGACCGAGGGAGAATCATCCCTTGACTTACTTCAATGGAAGGATGACAGTGCATTAATTTGCTCTCTTGTCACAAACGCAGTATCCCATATCTTCAGTGTTTTATCAGCCAAGGCTTTATTTTCACAAAAAAAAAAAAAAACCCCTAGCAATTAAGAGAGAAGTTGCTGCCGTACAGATCTTTTAAATTGGCTAAGATAAAATTTAATTGAGATCCTGCAAATAATGAGAGGTTTTGTTCGTGTTGCAGTGATGCAAACGTTTGACTGAACTGCTCTACCAACAAAGAGAGCAGAGAGAGACACTAGTCTCCTGGGACGCCCAGACACGAAAGTGAGGTTATCGCAGAATCGGCCTCCTGTCTTGGAGGAGTTTGAACTCTTTGCTTGCGTAACATCTCTCGCTATCAAAACAGTTGGCGGTAATTGTGGAAAGCGCTAGCGTGACGGGCGTCCGGTGATGCTTCACTTGGCGGAGGCTTATGTCACTCTTCATAACAATCATGCCTCATCTGTGCGTGCCAGCGCACATTCGGTTTACTCGTCTCAGGGAGTAAGTCACGACTGAGCCAGTGCAGCATAGCTTGCTTTCAGGTCCAGCTGGTTTAAATGGAGCTGACCTTCTTGTTTTTGGAAACCTGTGACAAAATCGCACCTAGATTAAAAGGAGGTTGTTTACCAATCCTATCTCTCACTTTCAGTGCATTTTTGGATACGGTACTCACACTGTGTAAATGGCTTTCATGTACCGTGTTGTTATTAACACAAAAATGAAGTTATTATGAGTTGTCTAAAGACTGAGACATTCAGTACATAATTCAAACAAGGAGCAATTGAAGAGCATAGTGATGATAATATGCATTTTTTAAAACTGTGATGGTGGAGAGAAAGAGAGAGAGAGAGCACTTGGGTAGGGCGGAAAACAGGACCAATTTGTTTGCCAAAACTCTAAAGTGCATTTTGTATGCATAACTCAACTCTTTATCCATTTGTATTCATACACTCATTTGCATGATTGAGTCCATGTGTATTTGAGCATTCTCATATCCTCTGTCTTGTTTATGTCTCTGAATGCCTTTGGTAGTCAGTGTTGCATGGATTTGCATGTTGGTTTTGTGCGTCCATGTGTAAGACAATGGTTCACGCTGGTGTTTGCCTATTTGTGTGCTGTTTATAGGACCTGCTTGTGTTTTATAATTCATGTCAGAAGCATATGTTTTGTTATCACTTCATTTATATTATGCCTCAGAATATCAGTCTGTTGGAGTGTATTATATATATTTGCATATTATCTAGTGAATATTTACATTGCATTATTTCTGTAGATTGCACAGTCATTTTTTTAATCAAAGATGTGTTATTGAAACCTATGTCTATCTTGCACAGTCAACGACTAGTATACAGTAGAGGTCAATAATATACTGATTAGGCAAATAAACATTGTATCAATGTCAGTTTGTTCTATAAAGTTCCATGCAGCATTATTCTGATTATTTTAAACACCAATGGTTCACAAAACATTTAAAAAAAACATTAATTTAGAATAATTTTCTTACTTGTTCTTACATTGTTTTTAAGATGTATCAGTGAAATATAGAGTTTGTCATATTATTTGGGTATAATCTCAGACAACATCTGATTTTATAGTTAAGAAAAAACAAACTTGTTTTTCCTTAAGAATTTTGTGTGAATACATCCCTTGGACTTTTATCAGAGATATAAATGATCAAACGCACACACAAAAAAAGAAAAAAAGTGTGAGTAGATGTAACTTTTCAAACTCCATCAAAACACAGCTCCCACACAGAGAGATGACATAAATTTTGTTTTTTAATGTGTTAAAAAAAAAAAGCACAGAGAAGCTTGGCATTTTTATAATTTCCTCTGTATAAATGCCATATAGCTATCTGGCGAATGATCTATTGAATGGCGCAGATGTGGCCGCTGATGGTGATGAAGGCCCGGAGCCAGTGAAGGAGCTGTAGTATTAAGCAGAACAATAGAGCAATCACTGCTTTGATTGGTATTGATCTTGGAGCAGCCGGGACGAGTGCAATTGAAACTGACCAGTTGGACCCGGATCCCATTTGAATCAGAAAAGGTGGTAAAACAGCGTGCCAAATGATGTCATGGCTCTGGCCGGACACAAGCTTCCTTTAATGGCTGCAGGACGGCACATTATTCTCTGTTAAGAGGAAATGTGAATCATTGTCAGGCCGTTTCCCTGTGGGGGGGAAATAGATTTATCATCCTCCCTTTCGTTCTTTTATCCTCATCTTCCCTTCTTTATGTCCACTCTGTCACTATAGTTTTTTATGATGAGGATCATGATCACACAATCATCCTGTCAAAATGCTTTATATGAGTGTGATTAGTCGTAATAAAGCATCACATACAATGTGGTCCAGAGTTGATCAGAATTCAGTCAAAATCACGGAGGAAAAAAGGAATAGTGAGTAAAGAAAAGGTATCCTATCATTGTGGCACAAAAGCAAGAGGACACTATCGATTCGAGACCTGTTTTTGTCAGTCCTCTTTATCCCGTCCTAAAACAAGCTTTGCTCTTTTCTCTGAAGTGATGCTTGCTCAAGCTGCCATGACAGATACAGTAAAACAGCTCTTCACCGCCAGGCCTTTTAAAGATGAGCCGTTAAACCCCAGATTAGCACCAAGATTCACATTTTTTTCTGCCTCAAAGGGATTCGGGGAGGAGGACCGGTGCTGGAGGTCATGGCAGCCCTCCTTCTCAACTCTTCTTCAGATTCGCTGAAGAATCTTTGCACGCCTGCTGCTTTAAAGCGTTCACACTGCAGACTCTCTCTGGACGAGGTCTGGCTCCGAGCTCCGTGGCCTTGAGGCGCTTCAGTAGACGCTAAATCAATTTGACTGACATCGTCCAACCCTTCAAGTCATTGCTAATTCAATAGAAATGTTATTGCATACAGAAAAAGATCTCGCCTCTCATACGCACAGCAGAATGTGACGTTTTATCTGCTGGTGGATTTATAAACTGCAGTCAGTCTGAGGTTGATGTAGCCTAAAGGAGTCTATAGTAAAGTTGTTTTTCAAAGGGTCAGAAAGGGATGCTATTGGGTTAGGGCTGGGCGATGCATTGAATGTTATGCTGACGTTATGGAATTAGGGAATATTTTGATAATGTTAAAAAGTTTAGTAAGCCAATTTTACTCCCCTTTTCGGATGGGGATAGACTAATGCTTTCAAACACTTCCATGCGTATATGTATGACTGCTTTGTAAGGAGCTTCATATGTTTCTATTTACAACATGCTTTTGCAGTGTTGAGCATTGTAGCCAATCACAGACATCTCTTATGAGCATGTGAGCAAAATCCACTCAATGTTGCTCAAAACGCTGGATTTTGTCCTTAATTAAACACCGTAATAATGGTTTGATTACAAAGTATTGACAAATTCATGCAGTCAGTGAACTCACGCTGAAGTGATTGACAGCTTCAGTGATTTTAAAGGAAGCACTCTTTGCTCGCTTTGCAACCCATTCACAATTTGAATTAAGTTTTATTTCTCATGCTTCTAGCTACACACTGCACAGTTTCTGGATTAACAAACTTATTTAAATGTGGGACTGAATCTGAAAATGCAGTGATTGGCAATAATAACCATAACGACTGGTGGTACAATAAATCTGATATGTAAAAATAGATCTTCTATGTAATCTGTAATGTGTTTGTTGTTGCAATAACCACAATTTTAGTAGGAAGATTTCGTTTTTTGTATCATTTTCATATATAATTTTCATATAGCCTATTTATATTGGGGGATTTGTATATTCGTAAAAAAAACAAAAGTGGTCACTACCATGTCTCAATTATTATTTTTTTCAGCTGTTAATAACCACATATTTTGTATAGGAAGATTGTTTTTTTGTAGCATTTTCATGTATTTTTTTTTTTTTTAACTGTTAATTGTCCAGGAAAAAGTTATTAAAGTACTTTGTAACAATAGCTGTTCTATCATGTCTTTTTCATGGGAGACAAACCATTGAGAGCAAATGCAAAATATTGCAAAAATCTGGAAAAAATATTGAGATCGCCCAGCCCTGCTGTGTGTATGTGTAATTTCCTCTTGTGCAGTTGCTTATCAAACATGGGTGGTAACGTGAACTTAATATAATGTGAACTTAATAATTACATTAGATGCATATGATCTCTTTGCGATCTGTGTACGTACGTGTCTATGTTGTTTTTTGTATTATGGTCTTGATGTTTGTGTTGTGTTTGACCAGACGCTGTGGGTGGGACTCTCCAATGTCTGAATATTCACCTTTCGTCCCATGGAAATTAGCATATAGATAACTATACCACTGATTTTCATGCAGTGCACAAGTCCCTGGAGAGAGGTGCGGAGGAGGTTTGTAGTATGGAGGTTGGAATGCCAGCTTAGTAAAAGACCATGTCAACCCGCTACATTCTCCTTTCTTATGCCGTCTTTCATATCAAAGCCTTTCCTACTTTTGCTTGAAAGTTAAAAGACCTTCCTCTTTCCCAGCCTGCCTTCAACTCATGTGGCTAATAAAGCAGTTGAGGGAAGACCACTTGAAGAAAAGTTTACCAGTGCTGCTGATGAATTAATATGCAGTTCCATCCTTCTCCCTGTCTGCTTGGAACTACTGTGCAATGAGCCCTTATTTCTGTCACATTAATTTTGTTTGAAAAAAATAGAGGAAAAAGGCGCAAATTTCCCTAGACACCCCTTAATATCTGTACTGGGAGCTGTAAATGTTGCTTTTCCCAGCATTTTTCAGTCTTTATTATACAAAGTTTAATAATTAACTGACTCCTCATCTCACTGGAGGATTTCATTATTTTTCTCTCGTTTTATTACATGTACGACATTTTTGATCAAGGTAAAAAATGAGTAAAGTCTATAGTGTGCTGGTTTGCAATTTTTAATTTTTTTATTATAATCTAAAGTTCCATTTGAGATGCGAACGGCTGTGAGATTTGATTTTCTGGAACATTTCTCACGAGACAGATTGCGGTCCTTGGTGAAACGTCTCTGTAATATGACAGATGGGCCAAAATCGATCCATTAACAGAGGCGAAACGAGTGACGTAATTGATCTCCATAACATTTACTCCTTTAGGTGTTTGTTGTCTTCGTTGTCATCCTTATCTGTTGCACAGAAACAGCCCTAGATTTACTTGACCTCCATTTGAGTCGGTTCGAGTAAAGAGTTTTTCTTGAATCTGTGCTTATATCAGGATAGTTTAATACGTTTCCTCCAAAGCCCACATTCTCCAAAATGGGGTCAAAAAGTCATGGCCGACACTAGAGCGACCCTTGCGCAGGCTCGTGTCTGCCGTATGATGAGGTAGAGAGAAAATCAAATCTGTAAATGTCACCCTCTCCTTATTCAGACAGGCTCCAAATTTGCCTTCTGAAGCAGATTTGCCGCTCTCAGAGCATTTGTCATTGCACCATTCTTAATTGGAAGAGTTTCTAAAGGAGCGTTGGAAACGTACACCCCGCCACGATCTGAGACAAAACCGCTTACGGCAGGTGAAATGGCGTTCCGCGGAAAATACAGTCTCTATGAATAAACAAATGCAAACAGAAAATACCCATCAGAGCTGACAATTTAATGGAAAAAGAGAAGGCTTTCATTAAAAAGTGACATTGGGCTGATGAGGAGTGGAAAGTTTTTGTGTCCATTCTTGTCTTTTTACACTCTGCAGTGGCGAAGCTCCATCTGTTTCGAGACCGGCCCATGTACGTGCATGCAATAGATTCTTACAGAGTCATTACAGAAGGCAGATCTGCGGTAATCCTCAGAGGGAACGTACAGGACGGACCTTCTTTGTGCTTGCCTTGGGTGAACAGAACTGTGGCTTTGCAGATTTACAAGTACAGATCTAATTTTGCACAGCAAGCCCGTTTTGCCATTTAGATCCATCTGCTCAATTAAAATGCATTAATTATATGAATGTGTGCGAGAAATGTCAAAACATTTCAGCAGGCACCTTTGCAGATGATTATTCTTTATAAACCCTGTTTATCGGTTTACCTCTTCAGGATTATATTGTGCCAATAGGATTAAAAACTGAGGCGGTTGTGTTCATTTTTATTATTATTTTTTTATCTGTCATTATGAAATTTTAAGAATAAATTGGATAAAATTAAGTATGCGAATCTTGTATGCGTTTTTGATATCAGTGTCACTTTAAAACACTTCAGTATACGGACCAATTCTCACTATTAAGGAGTTGCTTATTAGCATGCCTATTATTTACATATTGGCTGTTTATTAGAGCTTATAAAGCACATATTCTGCATGGCCTACATCCATAATCCTACCCAATACCTAAACTAACTACCTTACTAACTATTAAAAAGTAGCAAATTAGGAGTTTGAGGCAAAATTCAGTTAATGTTTTGTTAATATTGAGAATTGAACCTTACAATAAAATGTGACAAAAAAACACACAAAAACCATTGTAGTAATTGGTCAAAATAGAGCTTTACAATCCATTAATAATGATATTTTTTTTAGTGCAACCTCAGGAAGTTGTACATACAGATTTGTTATCTTTTTTTTTATATAAAAGGTTTTATGGAGGGTGAAGTCTGTTTCATTTGTGCTTTTTTTTAAATCAGTGAATATCATAGTTAAATATTTTAATTAATACTTTTAGTCCAACCATGTGCTGTGTCGTGGCTTCTTGTTTTTTTTCCTTCTTTTGTTATATGAAATCTGTTTTCATTAGGATCTTTAAAACTTTTGTTACTTTCCATTTCTGATGCCTTTTATTGTCAATTAATGTGACTAACATGTCTAAAATATGAACACTTTATGTTTTGTCTGTCAAAATATTCAAAGGTCTGATTTTAGATGGCACAATCAGCCCAATGGTTTGTCCATGCCCGGCGCTGACCAACTGTTTATCACCTTTAGTGAAAATATTCCAAAAGGGATAAAGAAATCTGCAGTATGTTTCAGCTCATTTGTCATGTAAACACTCTCAGTGAAAATAAAGCTGCTTCTCAGCCACTGCCTTTAGGGCTTTTCTGTCACCATCAGTGTTGTTGTTCTTATTAGGGTCACTTAAAGCCACATGCGGGATCTGTTCAAACATGCTGCTTATCGACAGTGTGAGATCCCACAGTGCCTTTGCGCCACTCAGCTGAAGAAGGAACGTTCATCACTTCTTTCAGCCTAGAACGTTCCGTATTTAGTGACCTCCAATGCCTCCTGTCAAAGACTTCAGTCTATCAGTCACTTTAGCCCAACTCACAGCTGCTGACATGGTGGCTGAGTTTCTGGAAAATTTAAAAGAGCTCTTTACGCTGAGAGTTAAGTTATGATATAGCTTTGTATCCCTTGCTTAGACGAGACTCTCTGATGCCTGACATTACTTTGAAGGGCAGGTTTGATAGGTGTTTTTCAAAGATCTCCTCAGATCAAGAGTCGGACATCAGTTAGACAAGGGCCACATGCGGCTGCGGCGCCTTGGCATTTGCGCTGAATGCTGATTGGTGTTCGTGTCGAGCGTGACTGTGTTTTTATATGACAGTAGAGTTTGAAACTGAAGCGATTTATCTTAATACATTCATAATTAATTATGGTGGGCGCGTACGACTGTGTGCACCTATAATTGTTTACATGAGAAGGAGCAAATTGCAAATATTCTGTTCTATCTTTCTCTACCACCTACATTCACACATTTATATCTGTGTGAGTATTAGCAGCGTGTTCGTAGCCTTGTTTTGTTTTTCGTTTTCTTTGTTGTTAAGCCTTTTCCCCTCAGCTCTGCGTCTCATTGGCTACTCATGGGAGACGGTCATGAAAGAGAGAAAGGCAAATGCTTAAGGCAGCGCTTGGCAGACGGCGACTGACTGTGATTAAAATTTGCCTCTAAAGCCACAGTCGTCAGAGTCAGCATAATTTAAAAGCCCCTCACTTTGATGCAGAACAATGAGTCTAAATGGCAGTCCTCAGAATCGCTCGCTTGTTCTGCCAAAACATGTACTGAGAGGGAAAAAGAGAGACGGAGATGAAGGGAGAGATGAGAAATAATGAATAGGAACAGGAAGGGATATATAGTCTAGTCTTAATTACCCTGTAAATAAGTTTCTTAATGCCTCGTTCTTTTATAACACATTCCAGTTGAGTTACATAGAATGAAAAAGAAAATAACTTTTCAAGAGAGCCTGCTCATTTATTCATTGTCTTATGAGAATGTGCTGTGTGTTTTGCTTTTGAATCTTTGCTTTAGCTGAAGCATAACAGCCACAGATCTCCCAATTTATAATGTGAAACGGTCATTAGATTCGGAGAGAGAGACGGCGCTGAATAAAAAGGCAAATCACAAATGAGATCTTTTCAAACTCAACAGATTCTCCTAGACGCCAATGAGATTGAATGGAGAGCAAATGTCAACTTTTACTTAAAAGACTCTCCTGGTCCTTAGATTTTTCTTTGAGGAAAATGCCCTGGTAATCTCAGACTTTGCCAAGACATGAAGTCTGCAATCAAAAGTCTCATTTCTGTGCCATTCATGTTCATCAAATACCTTTATATTCTTATACAAAAAATTGCTTTGCTTTAGGAAATTTAGAATAAATTTCAAGGCTAATAGCAAGTTAAAAGTTTTATAAAAAATCTCTTGAGCCAGAAAAAGACATTCCTAATAAAGGCCCATTCAAAGCTAACTATAAATATTACTATAGCGGTAACTAGGCATCCACCTTAACGTATGACAACTTTTTGTTTATTAATTGCGCTGCAGTTTTGTCTTCTGCCACTTTAAATGCTCTAGCGATATAAAAACACGTAGATTCTGATTGGCTGTGAGTGTATTTATCATCCATTAGTTGAAAAAAAAAATAAACCTTCTAAAACAAAATTGTTCCTTTGTGCTGTTTATCGTTATAGTTAGAATGAATATTAACACTTTATAGTTATCATTATAGGTATGAATATGCCTGGAGGCTGGAAATATACTTTTAGTTTTTACAGTATTGAGTACAGTAGTGTAAGTTTTACACAATAAAAATAACAAAGGTCACAGTATACTTACAAACCAGTGGTGTGCGGTGGTGTTCTGAATTGATGAGGCAAAGTCCGCAAAGTTTATTTTTTATTTTTACAAGTGTAAATGCATGTCCCAGTCACATTTCCTTGGGTAAATAAACATTACTTACACTATCAGCAAAATAAATAAAAAAAACAATTCTATTTCATAATTTTACATTAACAATGTAATTAATATTCTGTTTTTTTAAAGGCATGTATGAATCTCTTAATTTTATTAGTATAGGACAGTGTAGAAGTGAAGCAAAGTGGTAGAGAGATGGGGGGGCAGGATTAGGAAAGGTCCTCGAGCTGGGATTTGAACTCGCGATGCCCGTAGTGCAGCGGCATTATATGTCGGCACGCTGCCTACAAGGCTATCAGCACCGACTCAAGTTAGTGTTTTTAAGCATTTTACATTTATTCCAAAATAATAACTCAAGGCAGTTTTATTTGTGAACTTATGTTCAGCTGTTCTTTTTAATAGTTAACTTTTAACTATTTTAGAATTTTTCAGACCATCAGTCATCAAAGCTTGGTAAATATTGGTCACAGATGCAGAGAATTACTTTAAAATTCTCCAAACTGATTACTTACTAAAAACTCCCACAGATCATGTTTTCATGCCATTTTAAGTCTTATTTTGACGTAACAAAGTAGTTATATCTAAGTAAATGCTTCCTCTCACGTGACTTTCTCCCATTCATTCTCTATTACCCCCTCACCAAACCCATTTCAAGTTTTAGGTGGTCTGTTAAAACGCAATGGGCTCAGGGGAGGCGAGAGGGAGGCGGACTCCCGCTGTAACTTTACCTGCTGGTGTCGCTGTTGAACAATGTTTCTTTAGAAAAATTTGTAATTTCTAGACTTTTTAATGTTATATTTTGTAATATTGGCATTATTTTATTTTTGTACTACGGAATTTGTTTGTCATCCAATATTTTGAGGAGACACTGCCTGCCTTGCCTCCTCTGAGGAAACACCCCTGTTACAGACAAATTCAGACATTCTGGTTAGTAAGTTGAATTAAGTATATTTACAGCAATTCTCATCAAATTGTCATGGCTGGAAAGTCACTTTAAATGCAGACTTATGTGCTGTAGTGCCTCTCGTGGCAACTTTGAGAATGCAGTGCGTACTTGATTTGCAAACGTAGAAGCATTGGCATTTAGGTACTTGTATAGGGTATATTTCAGGTGCAATTGCGTTTATCTGATCTGCTCTGTTGATTTGAAAGAAGTCTTGTTGAACTTGGGCGTTTTCTACAGGGAATTGATTTTTTTTTTATGTGGGTTTAAGTTCATGCACAGGTAAAGCACAAATAATATGCATTGGTTCTGGTGTAAGACAGTGAACATAAGAGTGATCTAACCCTCTTCATGTGTTTCTTTCCCTCTGGCTATCTGTTTGTCCTTAAAGCCAGAGTGAGAGTGGTTGCTAAGCAGTGTCTCTATGGACACACAGGCTTCATCTCGCTCAGATCTGCAGCGTCTCTTTCGCTTCTCTCTCGTCTTTTACCGAGGACACATTCCACAAATCTCAGTCAGTCTCTCATTCTCCTTTTCTTTCAGTCTCTCTCGCTTTTTTTATATTCATAAGCAGGCTCAGCATGCAATATGGAAGTACCTTCTCCCACAGGGCTAAACATTGAGTTCCTTAAGAAGCCTCAGCCCTTGATGCAAACGGTTATCAATAACCTTGAAATGCTTTTGCTCCGTTGCCCAATTTTGTTGTTATGAATTTGAGCAGGCACTCTGGCATGATAAGGGAGAGAGGAAGAACGGGAGCGTTTAAAAAAAACTCAATGAAAACAAAATCACAACATTTCTGGATGAAAGCCTTTTGCACGCCTTGTGCTCTAAATATGTTCCCTTTCATTTCACAGTAACATCTTAAGTTTTTTTTTCTTCATTGCTTTCTGAGTGCTCCCCCTTTGAGGTCTCGTGCCTGGTTTATAGTTTTATATTTCTGAAAAGGTTGTCACAGCAATTTGCAAACGTAACACCTGGGCATGGAAGTTTCCTTAAAGGAGTCCCTCAAGCAATAGTGACACTGAATTCAAACAGCTCAGTAATTTACAAAGAAATGATTGGATCTTTGTTTAAAAAGAACAGCTCCCAGTGTTTTAGACTCTGGAGAGCAGGACAGCTTTGGTTTTAATAATCCTACTCACACTCCATATTCAGTAATCGTTTTGTGTCATTCACAGATGAACATGGACATTTGAAAATCTATCTGCCCAAGAAGCTTCTGGAATGCCTTCCCAAATGCTCCTCCCTGCCCAAGGAGAGACATCGCTGGAACACCAACGAGGTAAGAAGCTTTTTGTTTCACAGGAGTTTGGAATTTTGTTTTTTTCCCATAATGCAATGATAACATTTGAATGTGTTGTTTATTGGATGCTATTGTTTGTTACCTCATGCTTGTTTTACAGCAAACTTTGATTATTAATTGTAGTTAAGCACAGATCTAAGTAGGAGTTTCTAGATTTTCGGCTCGACAGAAGTACATCAACATTCAACACTGCAGTCAACATACAACTATGATATGATATGATATAATATAATATTTGACTTTAAAAGACCTTGAGCAAAAAGCTCATCACCAAACACCAATGACTTATACATACACAATATGAACAAAAGTATTGGGACACCCCCTTCTTTAGAACAGATAAAAGCAATTCCAAAACTGTGGCAACAACGTTGGAAAGGTAATTCATGTATTTAAAAATTGTATTTCCATCTCTGTTGCAACAGTTTTGGAAGAGTCTAAATTGACTGTACCCATATGTACAAGTCATTGATGTTTGGTGATTTAAAGTCACACCAGAGGTGTTCAGCTGTATATATATATAATGATTCTCATTTATATACTTTACTATACTATATTTATTATATTATATTATATTATTACATTATATGAGAATTCATGAGATTATAATTTTCTTATAACAATAATTTTGTAAAAGTTTGTATGTTTATAATCAGTTGTCCACCAAAAAAAAAAAAAGTTGGTATTTTCACATGAAATATACCGCTTTGTTGACTGCCATATTGCAATATTTGGATTTGCTCTGTAAATCTGTGTCAGTTTTATCTAACAGTTGGACTCGTATACAAAGTGTATCTGCATTGCTTTGAACTTTGTCTTCCTGGCCCGAAGGCGTTCTGACATTCAGAGACAAACAAACACACTCAGCAGAGATTAGGGAAGCCTGTTTGGACCGATTCCACAGCACACCAAAAGTCTGACACAACCTCCTACCGTCTCGCTCTCTGCTAAAGTATAACACCACTTGAACATGCACCAGCTCGGTTTTCATTTCTTTAAAATCGTAGATCTGGTCTCAAGTGGGTAAGTTAACATATTGTAAGTTGCTATCTGATTTACTGTGGACTCTGCCAAATTTACAGAGATGAGATTTGTATTGAGCTGTTCTGAATTTCTGAAGGAATACCATTACATGATGTATTAAGGGTTTAAAATTCTTGTTAAAGGAATAGCTGACAAGTCTTGTTACCATAGGTTAATATATCATTGCATTTCTTTGCCTATAATGGTTTGAAGAAGGCTAGACTGTGAAAGCTTTTTTTCACTAGCTTACAAAAGTCAAACTTTTCTTTCATTTTCTAGACCTGCCTTAAATTCTTTATCATGATGGAGAAGGCACATACTGCTACAGATGACTTGGGATGATGCATGCCATGACCTTTCAAAATATTTCAGATTCATTTCCATTTCAAAACTGCTATAACTTATGAGAGAGGAAGCCGCGGATGTCTTGCACATATACGTTTATTTACGATAATAGTTGAAAGTGCGGTTTGATCCGGGGAATGCAGATGTGTTTTCTTTGTGCCGTGCTTGACTGCGTTGTAGTTGAAGAAGTGATTGTGCAGAGAGGTTGATGCTTCTTCTCTCTCTCCATTTCATTTGTGCGTCCTCCGTGTTGGGAAGCCAGCAGTGTGGCTGTCCCTCTGTGCTTTCTGTCAAAGCCTCCGTGCTCCCTTTCTCTCAACTTGCAAAGAGTTATAAAGTTTCCCAACTGTTTTTAAAGATTGTTTCACCCTCCCCAGTAAGTCTCTATAGTTCTTTTTTTTAGAATCATGCCACTGTAGAGGAAAATAATCTGACCCCATGCTGATGCAAACTAACCGGTCTCAAAGAAAAGTCATGGGCGGTTCACTAAGAGAACTTGAGCGACAGCTATCTGTTTCAAATCAAATAAACTATCACATGTGAACAGAAGATCATGAATAGAGCGAGGACAGGAAGTGATGTGGAATGAAGAAAGGAACAGGATCAGTCAGTGTCTAATGCCAAAAGAGCTGAACTTGGCCATGTGAGCACCACTGCTGGTTTCAAAATTGTTTCAAAATATTGGAGCCAACATGAAATCAAAATTAAAGCTATTCTGGTTTTCTTCTGGTTTTCACTTTCTGGTTTTCTTATGAACATTGGTAACACTTTACAATAGTGTTTACATTTTTTTAACACTAAGGTATAAGATATACACAAATGATTTTAGTATTATTTACCTGCTGTTATAGTGTTTATTAATATTTTAATAAAATATATATTTTGTTTAAAATTGACTTCAAGTTTTAGTAATTTTATGCACTTTTGTAATTTTATTTTATTATTATTATTTTTTATATATTTGTTAAGCTTTATTTATTTATTTTTGTCTTATTAATTTGAGTTCTTCAGCTTATTTTTTCAATTAGTTGTCAAAGCAGTATTTTTAATTTAAAAGTTTGAGTTTTTCATCTAATATTAATATTTATTATTTCAACTATTTAAAAGGAACAAAAATGCTTTGATAACAATGAACACAATTACTTTATTCATTGTTAATTCATGTTTGTTCATAATAAATTAATCATTATGTTATACAACTTTACAGTTTTAATATATATAACATTACTTCATCGCAACATTAAAGTATTGATCTTTACTATAAAGTGTTACATAAGTGGTTCAATTTGATCATTTTATTTTTGGAATATTGAAACCACTTCTTGCAATCCAATCAATTCCTGATAGATAAACTAAAAAATTCTCATTTAATATCCTCTTTTATTTAAGAAATGCATGACATTACTAACATAAAATAGGTTACTATTGTTGTTTCATGTTTATTTTAATCCCTAATCATAATTAATTTCTGATGGGTTGGAAGATAGAACTTTCTAACATCCGTGATTACCTGTCCCTCAAGAGCTGCTGTTTGTGTTGAACATGCACTCAGGAAATATTGGCTCCAGGAGCATTAGCCAAATCTGACATATTCGTGACTGTAGCAGCTCACTCCAAATTTTGCATCCTCACAGGATGAGGAACTTGTTACTGTCAGTAGCGCTATTGCTTTCACTGTTCCTGTCGTTGTCCAGGCTAAACATATCTGACTGTTTAAGCAAACACAGACCACATAGCGCACAGATTGGTGACAGGAGTTTACAAAAAAAGAGTGAAGGACGGACAATGCGGACAGGCAAAGAAAGATGGACGGAGGAGTTCTCCCTGCAGATGGAGACATTCTGTGGCCGTTGTTGAAGCGCAGCTACTTTTGGAGGCTGTTAGGAGCAGAAAGTCTCCCTAGTGACACACACAGCTCTTAATGAGAACGAGTTCCTAAACAGCCCCGACTTCCTCCTCCTTCAGCTCCAGTGTCAGACTGAATGCCATGCTCCCAACGACCAGCAGTGAGGTATAATGAGGCCTCTAGCAGGGCCGAATGAGACATCAGGTCATACAAACAAGCACAGCTCATGTCCAAGCCTGTGTTTTCCTGCATGCATTGGATATTTCACACACATACGGTGTAATTTCTTGGATTGGGAGCTGGGAAGTGGGTCTATGTTTATGTAGTGTTCACCAGTCACTCCATATAACATTCCCATCTCTCCCTTTTCCTTATAGGAAATGACCCTTATTGAAGGTAATGACATGGACGTCTCTTCGTTGAAAAATTCTTGTAGCCGAATGACCACATTAAAGAACGAAACCGACAGTATGTTGGAAAGGAGGGGAAAACATCAAAATGATAATGGTGTTGTAATGAACACGAGAAGAGGGTGAACGCTGGGGGACGGCAAAAAGTCAATTCCTGTCTTTATCTCTTTTTCTCTCGCTCTGTCTCTCACCGTCAGTTGCTTTACACCCCCTGCTGTTAATTTTAAATACCTAGAAAAAGTGTGCGCGTGTGTGTGTATGATAGCTCCCCTATACTATACCGCACACCGCTGGGAGTCCTTGAGTGTTTCTAGAGAAGCTTTGTTATTACCGAACAAGAGAATATTATGCCAAAAAACCATCCGCAGAACATTTCCAAGTAATCACTGTGCAAAGTGAAGTTGGAACAGGTCTCAAGAATAATCTCTTTGCAGCTCCTCTCTGATTTGATCTGGAAAGGGCTATTGAAATGCTGAATAAACGCCTCCGCAACATGGCACAGGACTCAAACTGACTGTCCTTGCTCTGAACAAGCCCGAAGTTCACATTCCCAGCTGAATGTCACACGAAGATGCGCCGTTACATTCTGAAGTACGCTTCGCTAAAGGATTTTGTCTGAAAGCAATTTAGATGAATTCTCATGGCTAAATATGCAGCTAATACAGCGTGGGTATTACTTATTGACAAAGTGTCCTTCAGCCCGGGCGTTTTTTTTTCCTGTCAAGCAAACGCTCCAAAAAAAGAGAGAATGAGAGATGTGCAGGGGGTTTTGTCATTGTTTGACCAATCTAAGCTCTTTGTTAGACCTTCTTCCACCTTCAGCGAAACAATTCCCCTGGATAAATGAGGGCATGGAAAATCACAATGTGTGTGTACTGAATGTAGGAGCAAACAGCGAGGATGGGTACGGAGTTTACATGCTGATCTGGTAAGCTGTAGATTGAATTGTATTACCTTGACTCAATGACAAAATCCCCATGTTTTGTAGACTTTGCAAACGGAGAAGCCCACGAGTTTGCTTTTTATAATGTACATCACTGGGACCCTGTTTGAGCCAGAGTAAAGGGCTTTGATATCGCCAAAAGATTCATAAGTCGCTCCCTAGCAGCAGGGATGAAAAAGCTGTCAAGGTGAACAATATTCTCTCATTTTAGCACGCTTAAACTTCTTGAGTAGCCTTGGCCGGTGGCGATAGCGAATGCCCCTTCACGCACTTACACAGAGATGCTGTGTCTGCGCCATTCCAGCATAATCTGCCCCAGATGACAAACTGTGTATCTAAAAGTTTTAAGCGGCACGGACAAGTGCTGCTGCGTGCGAGTCCTTGTCTTGTCGAGTTCCCCTGCCACAATTGTTTTATTTTAAATCTCTCAGTTTCTCCCTCTTGCATTTGTTTTGGTGTGTGCGTGCTCTTGATCTAGATATTGGCATCACAGATCCAGCTTTACCCCTGTGATAAGTGCCAGGAAAGTGGTTACCGTGCCTTAATCTTAGCTGGCACTACCCTGTTCCTCTGGGTCCCTTTTCTTTTTTGGTCTGCCTAAGTTTCTCCACACATAATCAAAGGAAGCAGATGCTACTAGTCAAACCTTACCCTACAGGGAATGCTGGGAAATTTAGTTTGTGTTTGCATAAGCGCACCTTTGGCTCCTGCGGAGTGGAAGGGTCTCTTGTCACCCAAACAAGCCAGGTTTACCGCTTCACTTTCCATTATAACAAATAATGTAGTTTTAGCGAAGACCACATCTGTTGCATTTTTGACCTTTTTGGACTTGTTCAGAAAGGGAAAGCATCTGCAACCTGGACTTTCTGCTTCGTGATTGTTTTTCAGAGTCTCAGGAGGCGTAAACTCTGTGTTTACATATGCAGTTATAATCAAGCAGTGGTGGGTTTTTGTGTAGTTGAGCTATAGTCTCCATCTGCCTGCATATGCTATTCCTTGTCCATATTTTTGACGTTTTAGTACAGTTTTAAGTAAAAAATAATATTAATATAAGACTTAAATATTCTGACCAGCACTTTCACTACTGTTCTTATGCTTGGGGTTGGTGTAATTAAATAAGTCTCATATTCTCAACAAGGCTGCATTTATTTGATCAAAAATACAATAAAAACAGGAATATATTATTACAATTTGAAATAAATGTTTTCCATGTGAATATATTTTAAAATATAATTTATTCCTGTGATGCAAAGCTGAATTTTCAGCATCATTATTTCAGTCTTCAATGTCACATAATCCTTCAGAAATCATTATAATTTGCTTATTATAATTGGTGCTCAAGAAACATTTATTATTATTATTATTATATGTTGACAACAGGTTTGCTGCTTAACATTTTTGTGGAAATCGAGATACGTTTCTAACAGAAAGTTCAAAAGAATAGTATTTATTTAAAATTTTTAAATAATTTAAAAGAGTCTTTACTGTCACTTTTGATCAATTTAATGTGTCGTTGCTGAATAAAAGTAATATAACAAAAAAATAAAATAAAAATTCTTACTGACTCTAAATGCTTCAGTTTACCAGTGTAAATGTATTGTTCAGTTTCAGTTCACACTGCTCAAGCAGGTCAATACCTGAAATTATCGACTTTGATTGGATTATTTCAGTAAGTCATATTGTTTTTGTTTCTGTTTTTTGACGTATTGTTAGTGCAATGTCTTGCCATTGCATGGTACTGTATGCTTGAATTAAAATTAGTTAAGTAACATAATGATGCACATATTTGTCTTTTTTAAGCTTTTAAATGTTGGCTGGACAGATCCTTGTTTAAAAGTTTGTCTTGATGACAGTCAGTTCATTTTAATTCTGCATGATTTGATTCAAATTTGAATTGTAGTCTACGTTCTGTTTTCATTCATCAATTCATGAACTGAATTCAGGCATTCTCAGAGTGGTGCACAACCCTGCGCTGCACATTTCTGTAATCTGGGTAAACTTTATTGCACTGTTGTGTCTGTCACCAGTGTTGGCACTGCAAATAGCGATCAGTTTAAATGCCCTGTGTATTTGTGTAAGACTGTGAATAAGTCTGAATGATTATGACACATCTGCACAAACAGACTTTGCCTTTATTTTTCTCCTGGTCCAGGAATTATTCTGACATGTGGTCGTCTGTTGCCATAATCAGGCTTGTTAAAAAGAATCCACCGGATCCCCTCCGGAGTGGGTTTAGCCATGTCCCGCTATCCCAGGGATTACAGCTTCCTTGAAAGGATTAGCACAATGCTGATTAGTTTGATTTCATTCTCCAAGCCAGAAAAAAGCCAGTCCTCTTGATGTTTATGAGATTTATTTTAATACATTTCCTCTTGTGGAAACAAATTATGCAGACTCCTTTTTAAATTTTTTTGAAAACTGTCAATTCAGAAGCTTGCATTTTTCTTGCTATTATTCTTGCTTGCTCTTCGTCCTGTTTTGAGAGCATTTCCCAATCGAGCTGAAGAGCAAAGCTCCCTGATTAGTAGAAATAAAGAGGCAAAAAACAACATTTATTTCCTCTTTGTGCCTGGGATAGGGAACACGTTGCCCCTGTCGTGGTAATTAAGGATGACTCCGTGCAGGCAAATGTTTGAGGAAATGGAGGCTGAGCCGCTGAGGAGACGATGAGGGAAAAAAGGAAAGGTCACGTTGCTTTGTTTTTGCAAACGGGGAGGCTTTGGGCTGTAAGGAGCTGATTTGTGAAGGTGCCTGGATCATGATCGGAATAGTAAATTGAGGAGAGGCCGCTGTCAGTCTGTGGTATAGGTGCGTCTGTGGGTCCATGAAGGAATGCAGAGAGATGCTAGCGAGCGTGCGCTGACCGATGCAGTGAATTGCAAAACGCTCCAGGCATCTCTCAGTTTTTGTGTCTGTTGTGTGTGTATGTACAGTATATGGTTAAGACAGCAAAACCGGCAGCAGGATGCTTTCAGTTACAGTATGTGAGAGAAACCTGACGGGATGATTTCATGTCAACAAGAAATCAAAACTGATCCAAATTAAAATGATTTCTAATACACTTTCTTATACACTCATGGTTTTATTGTGAATGATTAACAATACAGATTTACAGAATATTGCTCGGGACATACTAATATAAAAATGATAATTAAACTTTATTTGGAGTACTACTACTAGCTCACAAATTTCTTAATATTAAGCCTAAAATGTGTTTTAATGTCACTATCTTTGAATAATATTGGTCTTTAAATACAATATATTTAAAGAGTACCTACTTGCAATAGTTCCAGTTTAGCACAATCAAATATACTTTAGTTTATTTTTATTTGGACTTCAGCACTACTTCCGCACAATTAAAGTGCATTAGGTACAAAATTAGTTGTTCTAGTTTAGCAGACTTACCAATTTAGTATACTAAAAGTACAAGTGCAGGGTATTTTTATTTAGTACATAAATATATACATGTATGTTTAGTATACATAGCATATAATACATGTATTTTAAATACATTTTAGTATATTTATTTTTCACTAGGGAGGGATCATTTTTTAGTAATTTTTAAACAAATGTATTTAACTAATACATTACTGGCAGAAATCATATGATTAATCACTCTTATGAGTTAATAGAAATGTCCATAATTTAAAATGAGTGTTCTTTTTTTCCAGTTGCTAACAACATGTTTTCATTGTGGGGCTTTATACTTGAACTTTCAGATTCGAAATTAAAAAAAGATCTGAAAAGCCCTGATATATAGACCACTTTTTACAGTCTAATCAATCCCCAAATGGTTGAAATTAAGTCTTGCCCTATTCTATATCCTCAGTTTTTTCCCCCAAGAATTACATCACATTATGTAAGTTAAATTGGTTGTGAGAGCTTTTTTTCAGATATACCTTCCAGTCAGATTACAATGCATAAATGAATGCAAAAAAAAAAATGTACATGCAATTATGTACTCCATTTTACTACTGTTGATGAAAATACATTGGTAATTTTTAAAAATAATATTTTATATATTTAAAATGAATATACATATTTGCATTTATAAATACATATTTATTAAAACTGTAATTAATATAATTTATTAAGTATTTTTATATTACACAGTTACCATTGTTGATGGAAATCTATTGGTAATTTTTAAAAATGATATTTTATATATTAATAATACATGTACATTTGGTATATTTGCATTTATATATATGTAACATTTATTAAAAATTTAATTAATATAATTTTAAATCATTTAAGTATTTTTATATTTACTCATTTTACCATTGTTGATGGAAATCCATTTGTAATTTTTTAAAATAATGTTTTCTTAAAAATATTTATCATAAAATTTAAACTTATTTTAATTTAGGTTTGTATAATTTAATAATACTTATTATAATTTACAAAAATATTTATAAGAAATGTATACATTTTTAAATATTTCTTAATAATAATTTATAATTAATTGAGCATTTTTTATAACCTATTTAAGAGTTGTATAACTGTTTTTGTAAAGTTTGTGTTAATCTAACTACATAATGTTTGTACTGATCCAATTGTTCATACTGTATGTATGATTAGAAACAAAAAAAATATTTAAGAGAGCAGAAACATCAAGTTGGTATTGGATATAAGGATGAGGAATTGTACTGAGAACTCAAAACTATATATATACAGTGGGGAAAAAAGTATTTAGTCAGCCACCAATTGTGCAAGTTCTCCCACTTAAAAAGATGAGAGAGGCCTGTAATTTTCATCATAGGTATACCTCAACTATGAGAGACAAAATGAGAAAAAAAATCCAGAAAATCACATTGTAGGATTTTTTAAGAATTAATTGGTAAATTCCTCTGTAAAATAAGTATTTGGTCACCTACAAACAAGCAAGATTTCTGGCTCTCACAGACCTGTAACTTCTTCTTTAAGAGGCTCCTCTGTCCTCCACTCGTTACCTGTATTAATGGCATCTGTTTGAACTCGTTATCAGTATAAAAGACACCTGTCCACAACCTCAAACAGTCACACTCCAAACTCCACCATGGCCAAGACCAAAGAGCTGTCAAAGGACACCAGAAACAAAATTGTAGACCTGCACCAGGCTGGGAAGACTGAATCTGCAATAGGTTAGCAGCTTGGTGTGAAGAAATCAACTGTGGGAGCAATTGTTAGAAAATGGAAGACATACAAGACCACTGATAATCTCCCTTGATCTGGGGCTCCACGCAAGATCTCCCCCCGTGGGGTCAAAATGATCACAAGAACTGTGAGCAAAAATCCCAGAACCACACGGGGGGACCTAGTGAATGACCTGCAGAGAGCTGGGACCAAAGTAACAAAGGCTACATCAGTAACACACTGCGCTGCCAGGGACTCAAATCCTGCAGTGCCAGATGTGTCCCCCTGCTTAAGCCAGTACATGTCCAGGCCTGTCTGAAGTTTGCTAGAGAGCATTTGGATGATCCAGAAGAGGATTGGGAGAATGTCATATGGTCAGATGAAACCAAAATATAACTTTTTGGTAAAAACTCAACTTGTTGTGTTTGGAGGAGAAAGAATGCTGAGTTGCATCCAAAGAACACCATACCTACTGTGAAGCATGGGGGTGGAAACATCATGCTTTGGGGCTGTTTTTCTGCAAAGGGACCAGGACGACTGATCTGTGTAAACGAAAGAATGAATGGGGCCATGTATCGTGAGATTTTGAGTGAAAACCTCCTTCCATCAGCAAGGGCATTGAAGATGAAACGTGGCTGGGTCTTTCAGCATGACAATGATCCCAAACACACCGCCCGGGCAACGAAGGAGTGGCTTCGTAAGAAGCATTTCAAGGCTCTGGAGTGGCCTAGCCAGTCTCCAGATCTCAACCCCCTAGAAAATCTTTGGAGGGAGTTGAAAATCCGTGTTTCCCAGCGACAGCCCCAAAACATTACTGCTCTAGAGGAGATCTGCATGGAGGAATGGTCCAAATTACCAGCAACAGTGTGTGAAAACCTTGTGAAGACTTACAGAAAACGTTTGACCTCTGTCATTGCCAACAAAGGGTATATAACAAAGTATTGAGATGAAATTTTGTTATTGACCAAATACTTATTTTCCACCATAATTTGCAAATAAATTCTTTAAAAATCCTACAATGTGATTTTCTGGATTTTTTTTCTCATTTTGTCTCTCATAGTTGAGGTATACCTATGATGAAAATTACAGGCCTCTCTCATCTTTTTAAGTGTGAGAACTTGCACAATTGGTGGCTGACTAAATACTTTTTTGCCCCACTGTATATATATATATATATATGATAAGTGATTATTTTATTTAATTGAACATTCCATTGTAAAATGGCTTCATTGATTATAGATCTCTCTGGTATATATATATATATATATGATAAGTGATTATTTTATTTAATTGAACATTCCATTGTAAAATGGCTTCATTGATTATAATGAGTGTGATCTCTCTGCTGGCATGTAGCAATGTGGCGCTTGCATTTGGTCACTTCTTTGCCTGGGGTGCATCAAAACTTACCCATCCACCCTTTCCATCGATGCCCCAGTGAGGTTTGTAACTTTAAAAGTTTAAATCCATCAACAGGTGATGAGACAGGAAAAAAAAGGTTGCTTTAGAAAGTCCTTGTAATACAGTAACTGGTCGTTGAATAGCTTTGGATAAAAGTGGCAGCTAAAATGAAAAATAAGGTTTTAGTTTTTTTGATCTTAACTTATCTGTTCAAATCTTTCGCAAATCCTGCATAGTCCAAAGGAAAGTGAAAAGTAAGAAAGATCTTGCTTGTTGGGAGATAAAAAGTGGTGCCTCATAATGTCCTCTGCTAAGTCTCTTGCTAGGTTCAATTTATACTGTATTCATTGTGCCGGTTCCTCGGTTTTACTACTTTTATAAAAGTCATCATTTTTCTCTGCCTTTGAGAATGTGTTGAGTTGACAGGCCTGGGTCGGCTCTCCATAAAGAGATCTCTTTTAGCAGAGAGCAGGTACCCTGTCCAGCCTCAACAGTGGCAATAGCCTTATCCCTACTTAGCATTTATGAGTTCTGCAAATCATGTAGCAGCTCTGCATTTGGCAGCCTGACAAGATTCTCCAGACTGGAGGCTAACGGGCCTGTCACTCGGCGCTGGTTCGGCCCAACAAAGGCTTGTCAGGGAAGGTGAGGTCTGCTGCTCGCAGTTAACGAGACGCTGAACTAACTTGAGAATTTCTTTATTTCTTTATTTTTTTGTCTTTTGAGTGAGATATCCACCCTGAAGGACACGGATGGATGGTGACTGAGACGGTGTGTCTGCTAGATTCAAGGGAGGTGCAGGCTTCCCGTGTAAAGCTGAGGAAGGTGAGGTCGCACAGGTTACATTTGCAGAGATTATGGGTTCAGGAAGTCTAGACCAATATATTTCTAAACGTAAACTTTGACTGCTGTGCATTGGTGGGTTTTTAAGAGTAAAGTGCAAATAAACATGCAAAAAGATATGAAGGAGTGAAATAAACAACCGCCTTTGTCACGGATGCTTGCCAGCAAATGACTAATGCAACAAGCATAAAGAAACTGGGAAATTGGAGGCCGGAGGCACTTTGTGTGGATGTCTGGGCCTTTAGAATTTGTGCTTTTACAACCACAACCATGTGTGCAGTGAGACAGGAAAGCACTTTTCCATGACACAAGATGTCACCTGAAAGACGACTGGGTGTGTTTTTGCTGCCTCGCTCATTTTCAGAGAGTTGAAAATGGCCGTCATTTCCCTATGCTGTCTCACAGAGGCTGTGTTTATCGAATTTCATAACACACTCTCTGAATGCAGTGCTGGTGCAGAGTTAACGCAGATAGTGACTCACACCTGGCTTATTTTTCTTGCTGAAGAACGATACCAGTCAAACATTTGTACTCGCCTGATTGAATGCATTTGTCCTAATTTGATCCTAAAACAACTTTTTTTTTTCATTTTGAAATGTTACAGTTATTTATTGACATTTCTGTATTCCATAATAAATAAATACATTTGGAATTCAATGCGAAGGATCTTAAAGGGCTAGTTCACCCAAAAATGAAAATTAGCCTATAAATTACTCACCCTCAAGTCATCCTAGGTCTGTATGACTTTCTTCTTTCAGACGAATCCAGTCGGCATTGTATTAAAAATTGACTTTGATCTTTCAAGCTGTTTAATGCCACTCAGCGGGTGTTGCATGCATGAGTCCAAAAGAAGTTAAATAAAAAGCGCCCATCCATTAAAAAAAAGTGTCTCACATGGCTCCGGGGGTTGGCAAATGCCTTCTGTAGCGAATCGATGCATTTTTGTAAGAAAAATATCCATATTCAAAACTTAATAATAATTACTTTAATGTAGCTTACTTCTAATAAGTGACCATTGTTTTGTTTTGATCTCTCCCCTGCGCTTCCGCGTTCATCACTTCTGAGCGGCGCAAGCGCAGAGTTGACCTCATACGTCACCCCCCGGAACTGCTTCCGTGTACAACTGTTGGTGCAAGCTACACTAAAGTGATTATTACGTTTTGAATATGGATATTTTTCGTACAAAAATGCATCGATTCACTACAGGAGACCTTTATTCACCCCCCGGAGACATGTGAGACACTTTTTTTTTATGGATGGGCGCTTTTTATGTAACTTATTTTGGACTGATGCATGCAACACCCGCTGAGTGGCATTAA
>NW_015505339.1:2695398-2755932 GCF_001515645.1 Sinocyclocheilus grahami | reverse complement strand
CGGCTCCAGGGGGTGAACAAAGGCCTTCTGTAGCGAATAGATGCGGTTTTGTAAGAAAAATATCCATATTCAAAACGTAATAATAAATACTTTAATGTAGCTTACTTCTAATAAGTGACCATTGTTTTGTTTTGATCTCTCCCCTGCGCTTCCGCGTTCATCACTTCTGAGCGGCGCAAGCGCAGAGTTGACCTCATACGTCACCCCCCGGAACTGCTTCCGTGTACAACTGTTGGTGCAAGCTACACTAAAGTGATTATTACGTTTTGAATATGGATATTTTTCGTACAAAAATGCATCGATTCACTACAGGAGACCTTTATTCACCCCCCGGAGACATGTGAGACACTTTTTTTATGGATGGGTGCTTTTTATTTAACTTCTTTTGGACTGATGCATGCAACACCCGCTGAGTGGCATTAAACAGCTTGAAAGATCAAAGACATTTTTAAATATAACTCTGACTGAATTCATCTGAAAGAAGAAAGTCATATACACCTAGGATGACTTGAGGGTGAGTAATTTATGGGCTAATTTTCATTTTTGGGTGAACAAACCCTTTAAATCTTAAGAATTTTTGGCCACTGAATAAATTATTTCATAGCTTTGATGACTTTGTTGTTATTATAAAATGTGAAAACCCTATTAAAGAACGAGTAAGTGTCTTCAAAATTTTGATTTTTTAAATTATTTGCTATGTTACTGCAACTAACCAACTATTGACTACTGGTTTGTCCATGCCAGGGGAAATTGCACTTCTTCTACTTCCATAAATTCTCCACCGAACAAGCATAATGTAATTATGCAGCATTAAAGAGGCTTATTAGATAGGATTATGGCAGACTAGAATGAAAGACTTAAACCAGAACCTTTGACCCCTAATCAAATCCTTTTAAATGAGTGATTCATATGAGATAATCTTTTGCCCCTAGTGTGAGCCTTGGACATATAAAAAGGGGTCCAAAAGTGTGAGACCACTACTGAAAATGCTTCTGTTTAGCATTCTGTTCTCATTTATTTACTTAACATTTTCAGTGAAAAATGAGCATGGATTTCTAAATGTTTTAGTTTTTCGTTTGTTGCCCTTTTTCAGCCCTCAAATGTCTTTTTTTAGAATAAGGCCTGATTTTAAGTGTTTAATGTATGATTCATTTTCATTTTCATTCATGGTTTGTTTTTAGATTTAAATTGGGAAAATAAGGCGATCCCACACTTTTGGACCATATTATGCATTATAAGCAAGAGATAAATGAAAAATACACAGTCATCCCGAGACATTTTTCTTATACCACTGTAGCACATGAAAGTTTGTTTGTGAGCAAATTTGAGCTTAGAGCCCTTGACAGCAATGCCTGGTAACTCCAGACTGTGTTTTAAGAGTGAATTATTATTATACAGTATATACATTTTGCTTGTTCTGTGCTGTAATGCCTCCTCTCTCCATCTTCCCTTCCTGCTGTCCTTTAGCAGAACCTTGAGGCTTCATTAAAATTCTGCTGAATACCCCCCAATGTGCAACACGCTCTTTCAATCTCTACACCGCACACACTCATGCACACAATTGCCCTTTGTTACATATACATTTAAGTGGAAATTCATAGCTACCGTGGCTTCTCCAGCTCTCTGCATTTCTCAAAGTCATGTTTACATAATTAGTGTGTGTTTCGGGTGCCTCAGCGATTTCGAACAATGAAAAGGTTAGTTTGTTGGGTGTAGAGATGGCCATCGCTATTAGAAAAGAAGAGCACAATGCTGCTTTTAAAGACTTATTTACACACTGCAGTACTGTCTAGGTCCAGTAGGACTCAAATGATCTTTTCGCCTGTGATACCAACTCCTGGGAAACCATTGATTCGCAATGGCTAAATATGTGAATTCAATGAGTCACCTGGAGTAGAGTTGTGTTTGACTTTGTGTGTGTCAGAACCGATGTCAGTTTGTAGTAATTAGAAGAGAAGGTAAATCCATTAAGTTGATCTTGGGAAATGGCACGTCCCTCAATCTGTTATGCTGTAGGTGGTGAACAAATTTGCCAGGCCCCCCCGAGGTCACCCGAGATATATAGCCCTCTCTCAGCTTGTGTTCACTCACTGCTGTGTAGAAGTGGGACGTAGGGCAAGTGAAAGAGATGATATTTCCCTTCAGAAGGAGTACATGCCGTGCCCTCCGCTGTTAATTACCGAAGATTGACTTGACTTATCAAGCGGGTGTAGCGTGCAATTCATCGCTGCGACTCATCTCGTCAGCGAGAGGTCTCTGCTTTTTACTCAAAGTGTGTGTAAGGGCATAGACGTGGCATTTCAGAAGAGAGATATGAAGAGGTAGGAGTAACTGAAGAAAGTGTGACAGATAACGCAGGCTGCTTTACATGAGGCTGTCAGGCTTCCTTCCCATCAACTCCTGCTGCCTGGCATTAATTCAGGGAATGGCACAACAACATAAACACTGTCTCAAATTACATAAAAAGTCGTTTTTTCCAAAAGCCGAAAGATGTATATATTCCATTCATGATCTTCATAGAGAAATAGATTTTAATTGATGATATATGTTTCTGTAGATGCCACAAGTCAGCGTGATTTTCATTTTTTTTTAGCTTCCAGTCTCATGTCATAATTGAATCAGCTTTTCAGCCAACATCCATCTCAAACAACTTATATATTTGTATATATTAGACTATTCTGCAATAAACATCAAGCATATATTGCATTGTAGACTTAGTAATAAGAATAAATGTCTATAAATCAATAGTTTTATTAGTTTTTATTAAGTTATGTCATTCACAGTGCTTCATTGGATGAGTCCATTGTCTCATAAAACTTTTGTAAAAAAAAAAGCAAATTCATTTCGGAGCTGGTTAGTTTGGTTAATGTGGTCTTCACTGATGATTTTTTTGGTCATATGGGGAAAATGACTTATTTGTGCTCTTATGTTCACTTTTATCTCATTAGATTTGTCCAAGTATGGCCAAATACTGTTTTCTGGTTGGCTTTGAGACTTTTTTTTCTTGTAATAATTAATCAAGGGACGCAACTGTGTCGCTGCAATGTGGTTTCAAATAGGTCATGTCGTTGTAGTAGAAATTGTAATTCTCCTTTGACTCCTGTCTCGTAAGATCCCTTTTCCTCAGTGATGAGCGCTGGTTTAGAACAAAAGCAGACCACACGTTGATATCCAAGAGAGGTGGGCCGATCGAGCATTAATCCACGTGTTTGCGAGTCTGTATTTGCTTGCATTCATCATTGTACACCCACAGATCCTGGTAATCATGTTAGGTGTGACAAAGTGGCTATTTGTATGCTCATGGACAGGGAGGAATATAAACACTCTTTGCAGAGTGAAGCAGAGAACAACCCCCGAACTCTCAGTTTGAAGGTTTCTATTTTCAAGTAATCCCCAACAAACCTGGCATCCGCTCTCATACGTTCCATTGCTCTGAGTGTGTGCTAAACAACATGGCGAACTTTCAAATATTACCCACAGCTGTTATGGTGGAGGTGTGTAGGCCTTTAAGAAATGTATGGCCTGCATCTTCCTTTTTACGCTCAGACAAACCCCAGGGCTTAGATCCATAGGTCCTAATCATACACATCCTTCCGCTTACACCATTTATCAGAATGTCTCCAGTGCTGAATCATTAAGTTTTTTAGTTCCAACAATAAAAAAATTTCCTATTTTTTTATAATTATTATCATTTTAAAGAGCAGCCCACAGCGCTTTCCTCTTGCCATCTCTGTTTGGTTTGTGGCCACAGTCGATCAATATCTGCTCTACGAGCTGCCAATGAGGAAGCAGAATTCCCCGCCTAATTGCAGCGAAGGGCTAGACTTCGTCTGTGTGTTTTCTTGTGCGTTTATTTTTAATCCATGGCGACTGGGGTCTCCAGCGGCTCGAGGGCTGCCTGTGGCCATAACCATGCCATTAGACAACAATGGCCTTGTGGCAGTGTCCAAAAGTCTTGTTTACTAGAATAAACTCTAGTTTTTCATAAGGGCACAACTTGAAAATACAGCACCGGAGGGCTTCTTTTTAACACTTCAGTGTATGTATAATTTATCGTCCTTTATTTTTTAATTCTACTTTGAGAAATATGTCATGTGTTTTGCGAGTGCCAAGTAATAATTGCTAATTAGTCCTTGAGGCTTTTGAGCAGAATGAGAATTCCTCACTCTGGCGCCTGATGTGCAGTGAAAACAGAATAAAGTGGAGGCTTGTGCCGAGATAAATACGTAATCACTCTATCAGCAGGTATCAAACAAACAAAGTAGAGAGCTTTGCGATGCTAATCTCTGTTTTTCCAGAATAGAGTACCCGAGCTCTGTCGTTTTTCAGTTTGTCTTGATTGAATGGTGACATTGTGTTTTATTCTTTATACCAGGCGTGCACCGGCCTACAACGTGCAATCTTGTGGCTTGGATTTGTCAACACTTCTTGCTGAGGTCTCACGTGAAGAATTAGCGCAAAGGGAATTAATGCCGAGTTGACATGAGGGAGGCAAAGGCAGGATGTAGCCGGGCTCCGGATGAACCTCGATCCAAATTTCCCCCTTGGCCAAAGTGCTCATCCACAGATGAAAGCCAAACCCAGCTCTGATATGCTGATCAAAGCCGTCCGGCACAGGACACCAAAGCGGCACCTGGAATTTCAATGGAGAAATACCAATATTACGATTCATAAAAAGGAAGTTGGAGCTTCACCCATGTAAACAGGCACCTGGAGTGTTTCTCAGTGGTTCATTTATCCGGGAACAATGCGGAGTTCTTAGCTCCCTTCAGTGCTGTGTTTTCACGCCGAGTAATCTAGCTAATTAAGGCACATTAGAAAAGTTAGCCTTGTGGTGAGCACTTCAATCATACATTTTAATGGGTAGCAGAGTCCTCTGTGCTTAAAGTCATCAAAACTTTTCCCACCTACAGCTATAGGTGAGTGTGTGAGATGTTCTTATTGGCGGTCAAGGCGGTTTCCAGACCCTCATCTGCCAGAGATGACCGTCATCATTGTTCATTAGGGTAGCAGATGGCATCAGCTCGGCTATTTCTCCCCCTACGCATCCCATATATTAAATAGAAAAGCTCAAGGATGGACATTAGTGTCATTTCCCAGTCACAAAGTCAGATCATTAGTTATCAGTACATGCGATGGTGTTGCTGTCCGTAGCATGGAAGTGTGACTTCCATCAGAGATGATAATAAAGACGCTTAGCTCAGTAGATAAATCTTTCTTGAGCCCTGCATGTTTGAACGCACATACAAACACACAGTCATGCTCAATGTTTGATCAGACAAGCGTATACCATAGAGCGGGCTGATATCGCCCCGGAGTGCCGTCCGCCTCTGAACGGTTTCCACAGTCCATAAAAGAGTACGTAAAACAGGTGGCGTGCCGGGGGCGGTAGAGTCATGAAAGCGCCCAGCAGTCTGTTACTAAAGCAAGCTGGTTTTAATATGCCAGATCACATGTTGGCCATCAGGACATCGAACCACAGATTTCGATGTCCATGACCCTCAGAGGGGTTAAGAGGTCAAATGAATATTTAGGGATGTATTGATTCAGTCAACTCGCGATGCAATACGATTCACGATACTGATTTCACAATATGATTTTCTCACTATTTATTTTTTTGAGATTGAGGAGAAATTATAAATGAAAAGGTGTCCTTTTATTATTACATGGACAAAATGCTGCACATTTCTTTGTGAAACTGAAATATCTCAAATAGCAAAACTAAATCGAAATTCTAAAACAAACCCCATATCAAATAAATAAATAGAAATCTCTTCATATAAACAAATTAAGGATTTTCCTGAGCTCTTTCCATTTAGCGCAACCACTGCATTTTAATCATGATTCAAACAACGATGCAGCATGAGCAGTTTTTAATCTAAATTGGATTGTATAATTTTCGAAATTTGAAGCAAATACAGAATGCTTTGAATTTAGTTTCGTGAAACTATACTACATAAAACATCTGAGCGAAACAAAAACAGCAGACAGACTGAATGAGACACAAATTCAGTCTCTGACAGCAGGTGGCGCTTATGAATCAGCAGCGATACAGTGTTTCCTCGGTTGCTGTTGTAAAAAAAGCAGTGCTGCACCTATAATCACCACTTTAACATATATTATATGGAGGCAAGATAAATACCATCTAAACTTTTCTAAAGACAGTCAGTTCTTCTCAGAGATACCTTCATATAAACTCCCACCCCAATTGTTACACAATTCATTTAACATCTCAACCAATTTGAATCGTCACATATTTGTATAAATTTTTAACCAGCTCGGGGTGCATAGTTGCATCTCTATCAATATTTGAAGAGATTTTTTAAATTATACTTACATTTTTCCACTTCTTAGAGACAAGATATATAAAATTATTATGTAATATTTAAAGAAAAATCTGTATTTTTAGCGACTTTACACTAGTAGTTGGTGACACGAGCCCATTATGATTGAATCAGTCATTTATCTTATTTATTTACTGCTTCATTCAGGAGCAAAACTAGTCTTCATGAGTGAGTCATTGAATCATTTAATCAAACGCCTTGTTCAAAAACAGTGATATGCATATAAAATAAAATTGCGTTCACTGTCAGTGTTTGAGATAAATTGGAAGATTTTTAAATGTGAAAATGTGAAGTGTAAATAGGTTTTCATACATGAAAACATACAGCTGCTTTTATTATTTAGGATGGGGGTTCCTTAATCATATTTTTGCATCAAAAAGTACTACTGAATTCTAGCATTTGTAAAGCTGGAGAGAATGTTTTACCAATGTAGTGATTTGCCTACATTTCTTGAGGTGCTTTTCATTACGATTCTCCCTTCTTTTTGCACAAGAAGCAGGTTGGTGGTTGTATTGCTTCCATTTTAAGCGGGATTCCATCTGGAGCCCACCGCTAAATGCATTTGGAGGGAATATTACCCAGAGGCTCAAGAGAACACCTGTCTCTGAATGGCCTGTTCTAACTGCTCCACTCCAAGACAGTTTTACAACAACTCAGAGGATGACATTAAAGTGCAGAAAAAAATGAGAAGTCAGCACCTGAAGGACATTACCCGCTCTATTATAGTGCTAAAATGCACCAGTGATCGTAGCACCTCCTGTGAATGTCATATGTGAGGTCTCATATCCTTCCCCCGTGCTATTTATCGACCCTTTGGATGATAAGTTTTATAAGCACAACTCGCTGTGCTGTGGAGGGTGAAAAGGTGGCATGTAGCGCACATTCTGAACGCTGAGGCAATATATAAACCACATCTTGCTTCTTTCTATTCAACAAATTTCATTGCACTATTTGCTTTCTGACTGCAAAAAATAACCAGTGTTTTCTTTGTACTCTCCTCTGTGTGACTCTCAGAAATCACGTCCTATAGTAACACCTTCATATTAAACTCTGCCTCTGTATTTTGACTTCAGAAACATCTCGGTCCCCGGAGCATCGCCGACTCCCACGGACTGGAAAACCCCGCGACGTGAAAACAAATAGCGGTTCCACACACCCAGGGGCAGAGGTGATGGGCCGCAGACAGAGCAGAAATCTCTGGCACTCTGAGTCAAATCTGATGCCCGGCGGCAGGCCACGACGCAGAAATCACATTCTCACTTCCCACGAGAGAGTCAACAGGAGCAGCGGGGAACAGAAATGTGAATATTGGATATCCCTAGGCGACAGGCAAACTCAAATAACCTTCAGTACAGCTGTGGATCAGTGAATCCACCTCAGGAAATAAGATGGAAGGGAAAATTCTGAGTGCGGTATAATAAAAAGACAAAATAGCAAAATTCAGTACCGTGCAGACCGTAGCGGAGCGATAAGGACGGACGGGGTCTGATTACTTCATCTAAGCTTTTATAAGAGGATAACTCAATATCTTTCTACTCTTGCACGGTGTCATGAATAATACAGGGAGCGTGTAATTTGGGGATCTGCATGTGAAAATGCGTGTGTGCGCGTGCAGTTGGATCTTATTATTCAGCCGTTGCGCTGCACGGCCGTGTTCAGCGGCGTCGGGAGCTGTGAGATTAGTATTTTCCTTAAATTGATGGCAGTGAATAATTTGACTTTTTCGTTTTATATCTGAGTGACTTTTGACAATAATACAGTGATACTATTGTATTAAACAGGGAGGAAGATGCGTTTCACCGGCTTAACCGCAGCCGTCTGCGCTCTACGGCGTAAATCTCACCACAGATTTCGATGTCCATGACCCTCAGAGGGGTTAAGAGGTCAAATGAATATTTAGGGATGTATTGATTCAGTCAACTCGCGATGCAATACGATTCACGATACTGATTTCACAATATGATTTTCTCACTATTTATTTTTTTGAGATTGAGGAGAAATTATAAATGAAAAGGTGTCCTTTTATTATTACATGGACAAAATGCTGCACATTTCTTTGTGAAACTGAAATATCTCAAATAGCAAAACTAAATCGAAATTCTAAAACAAACCCCATATCAAATAAATAAATAGAAATCTCTTCATATAAACAAATTAAGGATTTTCCTGAGCTCTTTCCATTTAGCGCAACCACTGCATTTTAATCATGATTCAAACAACGATGCAGCATGAGCAGTTTTTAATCTAAATTGGATTGTATAATTTTCGAAATTTGAAGCAAATACAGAATGCTTTGAATTTAGTTTCGTGAAACTATACTACATAAAACATCTGAGCGAAACAAAAACAGCAGACAGACTGAATGAGACACAAATTCAGTCTCTGACAGCAGGTGGCGCTTATGAATCAGCAGCGATACAGTGTTTCCTCGGTTGCTGTTGTAAAAAAAGCAGTGCTGCACCTATAATCACCACTTTAACATATATTATATGGAGGCAAGATAAATACCATCTAAACTTTTCTAAAGACAGTCAGTTCTTCTCAGAGATACCTTCATATAAACTCCCACCCCAATTGTTACACAATTCATTTAACATCTCAACCAATTTGAATCGTCACATATTTGTATAAATTTTTAACCAGCTCGGGGTGCATAGTTGCATCTCTATCAATATTTGAAGAGATTTTTTAAATTATACTTACATTTTTCCACTTCTTAGAGACAAGATATATAAAATTATTATGTAATATTTAAAGAAAAATCTGTATTTTTAGCGACTTTACACTAGTAGTTGGTGACACGAGCCCATTATGATTGAATCAGTCATTTATCTTATTTATTTACTGCTTCATTCAGGAGCAAAACTAGTCTTCATGAGTGAGTCATTGAATCATTTAATCAAACGCCTTGTTCAAAAACAGTGATATGCATATAAAATAAAATTGCGTTCACTGTCAGTGTTTGAGATAAATTGGAAGATTTTTAAATGTGAAAATGTGAAGTGTAAATAGGTTTTCATACATGAAAACATACAGCTGCTTTTATTATTTAGGATGGGGGTTCCTTAATCATATTTTTGCATCAAAAAGTACTACTGAATTCTAGCATTTGTAAAGCTGGAGAGAATGTTTTACCAATGTAGTGATTTGCCTACATTTCTTGAGGTGCTTTTCATTACGATTCTCCCTTCTTTTTGCACAAGAAGCAGGTTGGTGGTTGTATTGCTTCCATTTTAAGCGGGATTCCATCTGGAGCCCACCGCTAAATGCATTTGGAGGGAATATTACCCAGAGGCTCAAGAGAACACCTGTCTCTGAATGGCCTGTTCTAACTGCTCCACTCCAAGACAGTTTTACAACAACTCAGAGGATGACATTAAAGTGCAGAAAAAAATGAGAAGTCAGCACCTGAAGGACATTACCCGCTCTATTATAGTGCTAAAATGCACCAGTGATCGTAGCACCTCCTGTGAATGTCATATGTGAGGTCTCATATCCTTCCCCCGTGCTATTTATCGACCCTTTGGATGATAAGTTTTATAAGCACAACTCGCTGTGCTGTGGAGGGTGAAAAGGTGGCATGTAGCGCACATTCTGAACGCTGAGGCAATATATAAACCACATCTTGCTTCTTTCTATTCAACAAATTTCATTGCACTATTTGCTTTCTGACTGCAAAAAATAACCAGTGTTTTCTTTGTACTCTCCTCTGTGTGACTCTCAGAAATCACGTCCTATAGTAACACCTTCATATTAAACTCTGCCTCTGTATTTTGACTTCAGAAACATCTCGGTCCCCGGAGCATCGCCGACTCCCACGGACTGGAAAACCCCGCGACGTGAAAACAAATAGCGGTTCCACACACCCAGGGGCAGAGGTGATGGGCCGCAGACAGAGCAGAAATCTCTGGCACTCTGAGTCAAATCTGATGCCCGGCGGCAGGCCACGACGCAGAAATCACATTCTCACTTCCCACGAGAGAGTCAACAGGAGCAGCGGGGAACAGAAATGTGAATATTGGATATCCCTAGGCGACAGGCAAACTCAAATAACCTTCAGTACAGCTGTGGATCAGTGAATCCACCTCAGGAAATAAGATGGAAGGGAAAATTCTGAGTGCGGTATAATAAAAAGACAAAATAGCAAAATTCAGTACCGTGCAGACCGTAGCGGAGCGATAAGGACGGACGGGGTCTGATTACTTCATCTAAGCTTTTATAAGAGGATAACTCAATATCTTTCTACTCTTGCACGGTGTCATGAATAATACAGGGAGCGTGTAATTTGGGGATCTGCATGTGAAAATGCGTGTTTGCGCGTGCAGTTGGATCTTATTATTCAGCCGTTGCGCTGCACGGCCGTGTTCAGCGGCGTCGGGAGCTGTGAGATTAGTATTTTCCTTAAATTGATGGCAGTGAATAATTTGACTTTTTCGTTTTATATCTGAGTGACTTTTGACAATAATACAGTGATACTATTGTATTAAACAGGGAGGAAGATGCGTTTCACCGGCTTAACCGCAGCCGTCTGCGCTCTACGGCGTAAATCTCATGATTTTATGACCAGATTCATATTTCGCCAATGCAGCTGTGTGGAAATGCCTGCGTCTACATCTATATACAAGCACTCAAAGCACACGCACACTTAACAAACTCAAGTATTGACCTCACCGTTCTGCTGATTGATAAAGCGGCCGATGCACAAAGACGCCTTAGAAGAGACGAGATCTATAGTCTTGCTTTCCACCAAAGCGAAACTCATGGAAGCGGATAAAACTAAGCTTGGTCCCTTCTTTCTTGAGAGGTTGTGCGGAGCTGCATTAGTGAAGCTCACAGAGAGAAATCTGCGAGTAATAACTCAGAAAATCTAGTAATTAGCACGAGCAGCTGTAACACAATGACCCCTATTCATCAAAGCCATTTACTCTAGGTACAATTTGAAGCAAACCCTTTGCCTGGAGTAAGTACTTATCAGGTATTTTTTTCCCCAATGTTGTTTTTCTGCTACGAGCTGAAGACAGTGAGCTCTCCGTGTAGATTTAAACATCCTGTGGTTGGAGGGTGGTGAGATGCTAACTCGGAGATCGGGCTCAGAGGATTTCGACATGGAAGGATAATTATCCAACGCAGGGAAAACGGGGGATAAAGTGTAGCGTGCGCTAATTGCAATAGTTGTAATAATTGCACATAATTCAGGAGTCGTTGAGAATTATGTTGACTAAAAGACTCATAAAGACACAGATTCCGCGGCACTTCAGTTCCACTGGCAGGGAGGCAGATGTACAAGAACAGGTAACATCAAACATTAAACACTAACCCTTTGAAATGACCCAGTAGAAAGCAGGAGATTGGAGTGCAAGGGGACAGATAAAGATATCAAATTAGCTTTATTGTGGTCCGTTCAATAAGCGAGTCTCGCAGCATGATAGTGCACTTGCAGTTCATTTGCATTCAGAACTTGTTTCTCCAGAGAGAAAAACCTGCTTGTTTTTTGTCACGCAGTCACCTATCAGAGCAGCATGTTAACATGGCAGTGTGTTTATCCTGTTGAGTGATAGGGTGCCATCACATTGGAAGCTCAAGTTGACACGTCCCTCTTTGTCTTTGCCATCCCCTTCAGCCAGCTGTCAAAATCGAATCCTGGAAATCTGGATTTCTCCAGAGAGATAAGGTGCTTATCCGCCTCATCACAATTCACTCTTGATTGAAACATCAATGGTCTCATGTTTTTATATATATATATATATATATATATATATATTTTTTTTTTTAATTTTTTTCATGTTTGCGATGTGGGCCAATGACTTTTTTTTGTTTTGGATCTATTAATTTAATCAAAAATACATTAACAATTTATTTTGTACTTGTGTTAACTAGAATATACCTCTTCTAGGACAATTCACATTCATGTTTATTTTTAACAATAAGGTATGTATCAAAATGGGCAGTTGAACAATTGTCCTAATATCATAATGAAAAAATTAATTGTAATAAAATGAAAGGCCTAATTAAAAAAAAAAAATCTTGTAAAGAAAGTCATATCATTAACTGGTTTGGCATAATTTTTTGCACATGTAAAATTAATATGATTAAAATATATATTTCGTGACGTCATGGCTGTCGCCGGCCAACGAGTTGGTGTTTTTTCAATGTATGCTTCAGATACGAGTCACGACGAGGCGTTCCCCATAGCGACCCCTAGAGGACGCAGTGTCTCGTTCCCTACTCAGGGAACCATGGTTACATAAGTAACCCGAGACGTTTTGTTATATTTTGCACATTTTTGTGAATATGAATATTTGGAAAAACAAAGATTTATCCTTTTCTTTCTCTTGTATATTCTGAACTATCTTTGACCCATGTACCACTTTAACGAAATGCTGCTTTTACTATAAGACCAAGATGTTTGTGCGAACGTATAACATAAAACATGCTTGAAGTCAAAACAAACCTAAGTGTTTATGCAAAAACAGATTTTGTCCCCCCAGATGTTCTTCCTCCAGAATTAATTATTATTCTGCCCCCATTTCCTATTTGAATCCCTCACTATTCTGCTGGTCCCTACAGGCCATTATTTTATCATGAATGCAAATTAATTTGAGTTTCTTGCTGATGACATCCTCTGTCAATACAGCTTTTAGAATTGGGAGAGAGGCGAGAGGTAATATTAATAACACGCATCGATAAAATAACAATCACAGATACGTTTTCTCCCCTTCATCGCCCTACACATGCATCAATCCGCCTGGATGTGGATAAGCAGTATTTTAATGGAGTCTCATCTGAAGAGGTAGTAATGAATGTGGCAGGGATTTGCTGGAGACCAGAATGAATGGCTTTCTTTCCGCTTTTGCATGCTGATGCATACGCATCTCTCATTTGATTGTAATGCAAACGGCGCAATGGCAACCGTTAATCAGTGCCGAGGTGTAGAGATTAGTATCTTTAAGTGGAATAGATGGAGGGGGATTTGACCTGGGCTAACTTTGATAAGTTAACTTTGGCACTTTGTCTCTTGGGTCTGCAGGCCGCTGGAAAACTGGATTAACTCCGGTCCACATGTTCTCCTGAGCAAGCCAGAGTGTTGAAACTTGAATGCACTCAGAAGTATATAAGCTTTTAAGGTCATCACATTGAGTTTTAAAGGTTCAAATGGTCTTGTTTTGTTACCTAAACTGATGCATGACTCATTTCTTTTACCAAAAGAGCTCTTGTGGCTTGTCATTTTCTCACTTTGCTTTGTGATTTTTAATATTTTGCCTCAACAACCTAAATGGTAATATTGCAAATTAAATATTACAAGTTTTTCAAAGAGGTCTGTTTCCTAAATTTTTGGTGATTAATTTTTCAGTGGGTGAAGTTGTATTTTTCAGGGAATTGTGGTGTATGATATTTTAAAATTATGTAGTCAAACTTTACCAGGCAGAAATTAAGCAAAATATCTCCATGGTGGAGACCATCTATCAAACAGCAATGCATGTGTATGAGTGTGTGTGTTTGTGTTTTTCCCTGACAGATTTTTGTACTCATAATACCCAGCTCTCCCCGTGCCCCTCTCCCTGCAGGACACAATTACCACCTCTACGCAGAGGACAACCTCTGTCATGTAAATGGTCCAAACCCCTCGTATTAGACTGAAAAATGTTCTCTTTTGCCCCTTGAATGGATTGTGTTTTTTTCTGTGAGCTGAGCCACATTTAAAGAGATACAAACAGCTCCTGACTTCAAAGAAATTAACGTGAAATGACCTTTTCATGATGTGCGCTCATAGATGCTGAGTGCACATAAACACATAGATTTAAATTGACCTCTTCCATACATATTCATGCCCAGAGCATTCATAGAACCTCACATATGTGGCCGGAGATGGTCTGCAGTAATTGAGGTGTTTTGAGTCTGTAACCTTGAGTGCATTTTAGCCCTGATAAACACAACAGGTCAAAAGTGCCTCTGTGTGTTTTATGACAGAGCTTGGCTGAGGCTTTGAAATAAAATGACTTGTTTGTTGAATGTCATCTGGGTGGAGACAAAAATAAAAAGCATTCATTCATCCATATGTACACATATTGTATAAGCTCTTAAACCTTGCTATCTGCTGTGTGAAATATAAAGTTAAAGCATCATCCTAACCTTCATGGAAGCTTTTAAGCGATTAATTTGGGAATATGGTGATACTTGATGTTAACTTTGGAGAGCCTAAAAAAAATTCTAACATAGAAATTTTTTTAATTTGTATTTAAATTTTTTTTTTAATATTTATCAATATTCTCTCTCTCTCTCTCTCTATTTTCTATTTAATCTATTTATTAATCTATTTTATATTTTTACATTAACAATGTATTCAATATTCTGTTTTATTAAACCAAGTATGAATATCATCAAGTTAGTATTTTTAAGCATTTTACATTTATTCCAAAATAATAACTAAAGGCAGTAACAATTTATTTATTTATTTATTTATTATTAATATATTTTATTTGTGAACTTATGTTCAGCTATTCTTTTTAATAACTGTTTCTTTTTTTTTTGTCACGAACACTGAGATTTACTTTACATTTCTCCCTAAAAACTCCAAAAGATCATGTTTTCATGCCAGTAAGTCTTATTTTGATGCAACAAAGTGGTTATATTGAAGTATGTGAGTTGTTTACTTACTTTTTTTAATTAGTTCTCCCATTAAGACATTAATTTTATTGTTCATTCAGACTGATTCGTGAACGCTGAAGGCAACGCGTTCAAAACAAACACAAGAGGCGGGATTTTTCGCATGAACCAATCACAGCCGAATATAACCAGGCATATCCAACCATATTGCGATGGAGGCATTGCCTCCTCTCACATGACTTTCCCCCATTCATTCTCAATTACCCCCCACCAAACCCACCACACGCTTTAGGGGGTCTGTTAAAACTCAGTGGGCTCAGGGGAGGCGAGTGAGACATTCTTTTTATCAAGGGAAGGGATCAACTTTTATCAAGGCAGCATAAGCTTATTACCAACTTTTTGGAACAATCTTTGTGTCATTAGTGTGCTTATGATGCTGTAGAATTCCCCCTATCTAGGCAGCTGATTAGGTTTGGGAACAGAGCTAGAATGTGGTGTAGGGCTGCTAACCATAAAGTGTAGGACTGCTAACCAGTAGGCTGATAGATTGATCCTCACCCTTTAGTATTAAGTGTACTCTATGTTGCTTTAGTTAAACCGTCTGTTAAATGACTTCTGACTTTTAGCATGCGTGGATAAAACTGCATGTGTTTGTGTTGTACTCCACAACGTGGCTTATTTTTTTTGGCTGGTTTGTTAGAGCAATCAATATACATTCATACACAAAATATAAACTTGACCTGGAATTGTGTTTGTATATGTGGGTGTCCGTATGTGTAAAACAAATTGTGGTACGACGCCTCAGTAATTGCGTCTGAGAACACACAAAGGCTGCCTAGTTGCTATGTGACAGCAGCCGTAGAATGAAGGCTTTTTCTTGCCTTTGATTTGATGGACAGGTCTATTGTGGGGAGAGGGTGTTGACAACTTTTATAGCAAAAGGAGGACAATATGTCAATATGTTTACCCGTATCATAGAGATTTCATACATGAAACAGAATGCTGCTGCTGTTGCAATCTGATTCCTCAAACGATGTCCACTAATATTGGGTTTGTTATGCGTCTTTTTTTCTTGTGAGGCGACATGGCTATCTCATCAAGAAACATCAGAAGTGGGTTCAGAAGTTTCCAGGGATGGAATTTTACATCTCGAAATAGTAACCGTTCTTTGGATAGAACATCTATTACGGCAGAAAAGGTCTAGCATGTGATGTTTCTCCACGTCTAACAAGAGCTATCATGGTTGGCAAGACATAATTAGTGAGGGTGTGAGCTTGCTTGATAGACTGTCAAAGGACATGTGAACTCATGAGTATCATTTTCTCTTTCTTCCTCGTGCCCGATTATCATAGAGAAGTTTCTTTTTAAATGCCTAAAACCGAGAGTCATAAGAGACAAACCATTCTGTCTTTCTACAGCTGTCACTGCTAATTCTGAAATTCAGACATTATAGCGCCTGTTTTTGCCTTACATAGAAGCAAACTATTTATCTTGCAGTTTGTAATTTGACACAAAACAATGTTAAACCCAAATAAATTTCAAACATGAAATATTGAAGTGTACCAGCCTGAGATGATGGAGATCTTGACTCGCTATTGGTTGACAATAGGTGATGGTGATCACATTTGGAACTGGATGAATCTCACAGAACTGGTCAAGAACATACTACTACTAAATACTATTTATATGATTAATTATTTATAATAATAATATTTTTTGTTTTGTTTTTGCCAATTTTTTTTTTTATATATTTATTTAATTGCATTTTTATATTAATTAAAATGGATTTAGTTGTGGCAATTCATCATGGTATAAATGTAGCAGGCTTTATTTAAAATTAATTTTATTTATTTATTTGTTTAGTTACTCATTGGAGATTTGAAGTAATCAGGGGATGCGTTTTTGTGAGATTCACTAGGGTACATCTTGAAAACCTATTCAGCATAAGCCCCATGTTTAAATGAGGCTTGAAGATGTGTTGTTTTTCCAAACTCATTCACACATCACAGATCGGTGTGCTTGACTCCGTATGCACATTTTTTCACTCATCGGTTAAGTTTGCATATGGATGATGCCAAACAACCCTAGCAGTCAGCAACACAGCTTCACCCACAGCTTCGCCCAAACGATTTGGCGCAACAGTCTGCCAAATCAGGAGCGTCGCTTCGCTGCGCCGAGCACACAGCTGTGAAAGCCCCCTCCACCAAATCCGCCCATAATCTAAGTGTTCGTTCTGTTTTCAGACAATGATGCAGGCCATCATTGTATCTGCAATTTTGAGCTAAGAGCTTTGCACCAGTGAGGGCGTGTAGATCTTCCATCCTCAGCCGTTGGAACACTGTGTCTGAACAGCCCTTGACACGTGTATATCCCCCCTTTCTCTCACTCTCCCTAGATATTTTTGGCTACCGCCTTGAGCTGTACCTTACTTCAAAGATGAGCAGAGGTGCTTTGTTTTTATTTATTTATTCCTTCTTTTCTCTATTTATTATTCATTTGTTCCTCCTTCAGCCGCTCGCAGACATGCAGGCTGAGCTGATGTCATGGAACTGGCTGGGACTGTTTTGAAACCGAGGCGGAGCATCGGAGTCCCTCGCGATCTGGACTTGATGTCCTTCTGGCTTTGAAATAAAGAGATCATTACGGAAAGCTAGCCTGACATTGTATTGTTGTTTTGAGTGATTTTAGAAGAAAAATTACAGTTATTTTCAACCTAATGCCTGTGTACTACACGTGTGGCATACTGTCGATCATCATAGATAACTGGATTAGTATTTTTTCTAATACTGGTACACTCTTAAATATAAAGGTTCTAAATCAGGGTTTTTCACAGTGACGCCATAGGAGTTCCATTTTTGTGAACCAAACTTTTAGTGAACAGTTCTTAAAAGAACATTTTGATTTGCTTAGTGTGAAGAACACTTTAAAACATTTTTCCACTTTTTTGCAATGGAAAGAAGAGGTTGGCAATATGATCAACATCTTCAATCCTGATACAAGTAATTTTATTTCACGGTAACAATATATGTCACAATATAAGCTTAAATAAGGTCTTTATGATGTAAAAATGTTGATACCATGGAAATTTCATAATTGTTGTCACTAGTGTAAATATCACAAAAATACTAGAAAAAACAAACAAACCCAAAAAACTCAAGTTCACTAAAGACAAGTAAACAGTCAGCGATTAAATAAGAATAAGAAACTAATTTCAAGCAATAGGACAAAAAAACTACAGCAGAACAAATAAATAAGAAATTCTGCATACATTGTATAAAGTAATCAACAATGTATTCACTGTGTAAATTAAATATAAATTTCTTCTTATTTAAGTTACAAAAGTGATTTAGTTAAGAGCAGTGAGATATTTTCTCTCTTGTTGTTTAATTAACATGAATGACAGACAGCAGGAATATTAGACTGCTTTCACTTTAAGAGCTACCAATATAAAAGCTTATCCAATATACTGGAACACGTTTTCTTTCTTAGCTGCATTTCTTAGGGCATTTTGACACATACAAGTGTGTGTATTTAACCATTCAGGTCCTATAAAGTGGCAAAAATAACTCGTTCAATACTCCTGTGCTCTATGAGCAACGTCTTCCGTGTGCACCTCTCTGACAGTGCTCAGAAACAGTCTCTCAGACAGCACGCACATATAGCGGAATTAGTCCACTTTCAGTGCTCATTGCATTTCAACGGCTGAACATCACTTGTTTTTAAACCACAAAATTAAATTACTAATGTTTTCCTTTAAATGCACTTTGAAATTGCACTTTTTATATTCAGACTCTTGAATAAGAGTTACTCGTACTCGTGTCAAATCATTGTAGTCCCATAAAGAAAAGGATATCTGTTGCCTTTTTAGAGGTAAAGATTGCAAAATGTCAATTGCTAAAACCTCCATGTTAGAAAAGGTCAGCCACTCCATGTCTAAGTGTATAACAACAGATTTTGTGTAATTGTCCTTTCAAAACACTTATGCGATAATACCGGGATTGCTTGACAGGAGATGCTGCAATGATGATGGTGAAAACGATTAAAAGAAAATTTAAGAGGGATATAGCCTGCAGCTGAGCTAAATGTACATTTAGAAAGCGCACTGTCAGGAACCTGTGACCTGCAGCTGGGGGAAAAAAAAAAGCACAAGAAAAGAAAATGAATTTGCACACGCTGTGCATTGTGGGAAACAGCACTTTCAGGGGCATTACACTATAATGCCTCCACCAACATTTAACTCCCCTCCTGTGCTCTTTCACTTATGGAGAGGGCAAGAGAGGAACAGCGTTCATCATCAGTGCCTTTTTTTGCGACTGTGGGGCTAAAACAATATAAATACCGGGGGCCTTGAAGGATTGGTGCGCTGCACTCTGACAGTGAGATAGAGTATTGATTCTGAGCGCAGTGCTAAAATTGTCTGCCTTCAGGCCTCCAGGCACACATGTTGGCAGTTCTCAGAGAATGTGAGGCATCCTCTGAAACATGAGAATGCTGTCAGTGATAGCCATGTAGAAACAAAACACCAAACACGGGAGAGCCGCAATTCAGCATTACCTGCTGCCCACTTTAACGTCAACATTATTTCAGTGAGCTGCTACACAGAGAGTCCATTCATCAGAATCAGCTCCGTTCTTGTCTTTTCCTTGAAAAACAAATTTGAGCTCCTACTCCGATGCAATCCGCGAGCGGTGACCTAGGCTCTTAAGCTAACCGGTTCTCATTTAGAAAATGGATGCCATGCTGTCAGGGCAATTTTTACATGATTAAAAAACCCCTAAGACAACCTTGCATTACCTTGGCGCTCCATTAATAATGTACAGGAGGCTGATGGGACTCTAACAGTGTGGAGAGCAGCAAATCATGCCACCTCTATCTCAAATTCATAACCCGCCTGTCTTCTCTTATCCACGCTAAGCACTGTGTTCCTGTGACAAGGTGTGATGCTTGTGAGCCTTGATCAAACCCCAAACTGCAGCTGTTTGGAATGGATTTTAAGTTTCTTCTGGGGTCAGAGGGCACTGCTGACACATGCTGTTTTTTAATGTAGTTAGCATCTTTGAGTCCGGACGATAAAGACACTATCTGTGAGTTTGTGGCTGAGAAGAACAGAAGTTCCTGTGTTAATCTGTAAGAATTTTTTTTTTTTACTGAATTTTTAGGAAACATTTGATTTGTTTTGTTTAGTGATACAGTTTTTGTACATGAATTTGTGCATATTAGGCTTCCTTTACATTGTGTATATTAGTTGTTGGTCCAGAATAACATAAAAAATATATATTTTTATATTTACGCCACAATATATTTACATTTACAGTAATGCCATTGTTGGGTGCATTTCTTTCCAGACCGATTAGATTGCCATTCATCATATCACCAATATTGTGTTGTTGGATGCAGTTCCTTATTAAACCCCTAGATACTGCTAGTTATGAGTTGAGCCGATATTAAAGAACCTATAAATGAATAATACAAACTGAAATACTCAAAACTTTAGGAACAGCTGACAACAACATTTCGGTAGAAACACACACGCACCTCTCACATTTTCATCAGAAAACCTAAAAACCTAGTTCTGGTGTACAGAATTTAGCATAGGATTGTTTTTTTCCCAAGTTCATATTAAAACATTCTTGATCTTATTAGCAAAATGTCTCTTTCAAATGCAAGGCTGTGATGCAGTTGTATTATGCTTAGCTCTATATGATGTGCTGCTGATAGAGACAATGGAGACAATCTGTTTCCACGAGAAGCCTTTTGAGTCTATTCTTCACAATATCTGCATGCTGGTCTTTAGCAATAAGCTCCATCATGTTCATGTAAAAAGGGGAGATTAGTGAGGGGAAAAAAAAACATCAAATGGCTTTTAGGCAAAGCGTTTGTCTTCTCAAGAACACAAGAAGTAAGAGCATGACCTGAAGTGGCAGTCCTAAGTGACAGGTCGCTCCATCCCCCCCAGCGACAAATGTGAAGCCACATCACTTCAAATCCCCACTCACATGGCTTTAGGATTTAGGGCTCTTTTATATCCTTCTAAAAGTGACAGTACTTCCTCCAAAAGAGCAGGAATATTGACAGAGCTTTGAAATCCGTCTTTTATAGCGCTACTATTATGCGGGAATTGCCTTCTATATTGCGCTCTTCGAGTACTGCAGTTGCTCTAAGTGGACAGCTAAGCTACATTATTGTGTACTTGGTACAGGTTGAGTTGAGAAAACACAATTGCTTTCTAACATCTATAGTTATTGTGGGATTAAAACAGACGTTCTTTTGCCCAGAATATAAACTCAAGTGGACTTGACGGTCGAGTTTAAAGACTCCCCTGTTGAAATGTTTTGGTAACATGCTAGTCATGATAGTTCAAGCTTCTTAAGAGCTGGTCTAGGAAATCTTATTGTTTAGTAACACAGATGTAAATCGCGACAGTGCCCGTCCACTTTTTCAGCCACCTTGGTTCTGTATTTTTCCCATGTAAAATTTTTGTTTAAGAGTTAAAGGGATAGTTCACCCCAAAATGAAAATTATGCCATTAATTATTCACCCTCATGTCGTTCCAAACATGTAAGACCTTCGTTCATCTTCAGAACACAAATTAAGATATTTTTGATTTTGATTCGCTTTGTGACCCTCTATAGACCTCTATAGGAACTACCACATTCAAGGCCCAGAAAGGTAGTAAGGACATTGTTAAAATGCATCCATGTGACATCAGTGGTTCTACCATAATTTTATGAAGCTACAAGAATACTTATTTGTGGGCAAAGAAAACAAGAATAATGACTTCCGTGTGCATCCGGGTTACAGAAGCATTGATGAACAACTTCACAATTGGTCTGTCTTTATCGTTTGTTTACTTCTGGATCCCAACTATTGCTTTCTATTTTGGTTTTGGTCCATTTCAGCAAGATTTCAAAGGTCACTCACCTCTTGATGGCCACATTGAGCATGCTGACCACTTTTAAAAGCCAAACCCTTGACACTTTGAGATTCATCTCAGTGGCAGACACATGTCCAGTCAAGATGGGGCATCCCTTGCCATCTTGACCTACAGATCTTGCTGTCGCTCCCCAAGGTGATTTGCATTCTCTGAGTCAAGTCACGCCATTGGGAAGATCTGCAACCCTTTGGCCCCTTTTTTATGGCCCCTTCTGCTAAAACACCTATAACACTCTCTGTAAAAGTCAAGCACTTCTGGGTAAAAGAGAGGCATGTACTGTCAAACCACGAAGATAAACCTAGCAAACATGCTTAATTATCCAGCGCTTCTCCACAACGGCTGTGTTCAAAGTGCACATCCGAGGGAGTTTAGGGAGGGAATGAATAAATCTAGCTTCGGTGTAGTACAGAAGTAACAAGTATTGATGAGCTATTCAGAGTGTATTTCCCAAAGGACGGGTAATTGCGCTCCGTGTGCTCTTGTACTTGAGAAACTGCACAGGCTAAAATGAGCTCCTCACGTGACGTCACGTGAAAGGCCCGTGCTGATGAATGTTCATGTCTTCTCTGATCCGGAGTCCGTGTTTGTAAAAGTCACCCTAATACAATCTCGGAGATTGGTCGGAGGGTAAGTGGGAGAGTAATTTGAACATATACACCACTGAAGAGGATCTCACTGGAGGGAGGACGCTCACCATAAGCACCTGTATTCTCGCCGTGCTTTCACTTTCATGCTTTCTAACCACCTTTATGGCGCTTCTTAAATTTCTGTATGCATGCATTTGATTCTAATGAGCGCTGTTGCGGTAATGAAATGAATAGTAGTAGACAGGATGATTCAGCAGTTCTTACGTGAGGGAAGTATGAAACACATTTCCTTATTGCTTGAATTCTGTGTACTCTGCTGATCTTTTATTTTCTCAGTTGCTGCGAGGTGGAAAACTATCTCAAGGACACCTGCTAATCTTGCTTTTGCTTATGTTTTAGTTGTCGGATCTGAGCACATGGGATAATTCCCTCATTACGATTGTTTCCGTGCTTATTTACGACGAAGCAGGCTATTACCGTGCAGAACCTTTTCTGTTCACAATCATTAGGTGCGGGAAAATGAGATTCCTGAATCATTAGACGAGGGAGGATTTTTGTTGAAGGGGCAAGAACAATAGACTGCTTTTGTTAGCACTTCTGTCTGGGTGTAAGAAACCATCACAATTACGCACACCGAAACCGTTGTAATTATGGCGAGAGCATTCGTCTTTTTTCTTCCCATTAAAGCTTCTCCACATATCGCCGAGGAACACTTATAGTCCACTGAACGGGACACATTACTGGAGCTGTTTTTCATCCGGCTTGCCCTGTAAACACTATCTCATTTTGCTGATGGCTTTTCGCTGGTGACAAAATGGCATCTGAAAAAAGTCAGCTAGCAGTCTCGGGTCGTTTTATTGTTCTTTCGCAGTTTCCGTGCGCTTCAGGATGGGTGAACGTAAGAGCGGCGCTCAGGCTAATTGTATTTTAGCCGCCGTAAGTGGTCATTAGTATGCGACTCCATGCTGGCTCTGGAATCAAAGGCCTGACCGTTTCCGGGAGGTGGGCTAGCTGCGCCGTTAACACGTGGTCGGGTTGTTGTTTCCGTCACGGTTGCAAATGAATGGATTGATGCTAATCTACATGGGAAGATAAGAACACAGCTACAATTAAAAACACATTAAAACGGAAAATAATCGCAAGTCCAAAACATTCCAGGCGAGTTCAATAATTACATCAAACAGCGTATTCCCTGTTGGAGGAGTAATTTCTGATTAGCCTTGAACGTAGTTTATGTTAATTTCATTATGTTTGAACATTGTGGGGGAAAAAAAGGCGCAGGAAAAATTCTGGCTTATCTGTGCGATAAGTAACTTTTAATGTTCTCAGTGGGTTTAAAATGAAAAACAAAGAGTGGTTTCTTACAGTAAATCTCAAAGGTAATTTATAATCGGCTAGCGGAGCATATGTAGCACGGGAAGGACAAAAGCTGGAAACGTGCATAAATTGACCAGAGCACTTGTGTTCATAAAGCAGCCAATTTAAATGTAGTGTTCAGCTAATGAGGCCGCTTTCCCGTTTGAGCACCGAGTACTTCCCTCCCTAACTGACCTATTGTTGACAATGTTTGTTTGTTATCTTGCTGTGCTAATGACATCTAATCTCAGTTGTAGGCCTGCTCCTTCTGGACTGTGTGCTTTCATAAAGCTGTCTTTGGCCAGGACGACGGCTCATTCATTCATTTTCCCTGTACTTTTGTTTCCTTCAGACACGACAGAGCATCTGCCATTGTGGTTTCCCAGTTTTTTTGAACTCGTCATCTGAACCTTGACCTTCATCATAACCTTGGTAACCATTTCATCTTTTATTTCTCCCATCATTATTTCCTTGTTATTATAATTTTCCCTGTTATGTTTGTTTTAGTTAGTCATGTGCATCAGTATGACAGCTTGTTTCCACCATGGGATAAAAAAAAAAGTAATTGTGACTTTTTATCTCACAATTCTGACCTTTTTCCAATGGAATTCTGAGTTTATACCACAATCACAATCACATCACAATTCTGACTCTGGTCCTCGCAATTAAGTTTATACCACACAATTCAGATTAATTGTTTTATTTTTTTTTTTAGAAATTGTGTTTATATATCACAATTCTGACTGTTTTATCTCGCTATTTTGAGTTTATATCTCACAATTCTGACATTTTTCTTGCCGTTCTGAAGAAATGTTTGAATTTTTTATTCCGTGTTGGAAACTAGCTTCCATACATCAGTGTTATTTATTTATTTGTCAGTATTTACCCTTTCTCCCTCAATCACATTTAAAGTTATAGAAGGAATGTTATCTTTTCATTTCATTTTTATATATTCTGTTAATTTTTCAGACATATTCTCATTGATAGAATTTGTGAGTTTTTTTTATTGCACTGATACTAGCTATCAGCTGATTAACGAGCCTATATTTTGCATCCCCCAGCCCCCCCTCTCACCTCAATTGGATTATATAGATCACTCATTGATACCCGTGTGAATGTATACGGCAGAGTGGCACTGTAGTAAAAGCTAATGGGAGCGGTTGGACTTTCCTCGTCATGAAGAAATCGTCTCTTCTGTTTAACAGATGACAGATGATTCAACTGCTCCTCTTATAGTTCATTCATTCCTGACCATCTCCCAATCCTCAAACGTCCAGATAACAAACCAGCATCCCACTCGCACTGAGCCGGATGGGTAAACACACACACGCATGGCTGTGACAGCTGACCTTAATAAGCCCTCGTTGGGTCTGACCTCTACATCCAGGCCTGTCCTGTGAATACAATCAGGACAGCGATCCAGACAGCTGTTTTTTATCTGCTCTGTGACGTACATGAGGCCAGCGTGACAGGTGCACTATGATGTGAACAGCTTTCAAGGGCGGCTCGTCACTATGACAGCTTGTGTGTACTCTTTTGTGAGGGTTCAGGAAGCCAGAGAAGGTTCGGTGCAGTAGTTTTGGTGATGCAACACCTTCTTGTCATGACTTGTCTACATTAGTTAAGGAAAATTAAGTGTCAGGCACAGTATAGGCAGGCCACAGTGCTTTAAGCCACGAGCATCTTGTATTATAAACCCACTAATGCCATTCACCATCAAGTTTAATTAAGAACAGTTAATTACAAAATCTAAATCAGTGGAGTCCTAAATTATGCTTTCCGACATTGCTAATTATTGCTAATTATGTTTTATACGCAGTTTATCAGATTTTCTGGTTCTGAATGGACATAGTTTGATATTCAATCAGCAATCAGATGGATTTGGGTAGATTTCTTTATTATTGTATGCTCATGGTTGAATCGGTAAAAAACATTTTGTGGGACGTATTTCATCACAAAATCAAAAGAAAGAAATAAGATAATATTTTGCAAAAATTATGAAAAAGTATTTTATTAGACATTTTTATAAATGTTTGACTATTTATGACAATTAAACATAATTGAACAACTAAATGCAGTATTTAAGTGATTATACGTTTGTTTTACTGAATTTTATGTATTTCCTGTATTAAAAGAAAAACAGTATTGTGTCTCTTTTTTCACTGCAGAACAATCAAAAATATTATATAACAGTAACGTATAATATATATATATATATATATATATATATATATATATATAAACAAAAACAACTTTTTCCACTTTTTTTGTGAAATAACGCATTTTTTCTATAAATTCACACTGATATATTAGAATCAATTAAAGTCATATATTTTTTATTAATCATATGTAAACATGTCCAATACTGACCTATTTTATATGGTAAACCTTGGTAGTCCAGCATTTGGCTAAAGATCCTCGCTGCAGAATAATGCTGCGTGCAGAAAACAACGCAGAAGGCCGCACCATAATATGAGGAGTTGATGTTGAAATGCCTCAGCAGTTTTCAATTTCCGACAACACCTAGAAACAGCCGAGACCCCGAGCCAGCTATTATTTCCCACACAATCATCAGCCCCATACAAACCCTCTCCTGTGACAATTTTCAAAGCCTCTCCAATATCACTGTGCCGTGCACCTACTTACAACTGCCATCAATTAGCTTTGTGTATTAATGTTCCGCTTTGCGGCAACGCTACGACACGGCATAAAGATGCTGTCACTTGAAGGTGCATCGCTCATTTGCGAGATAAGGTAAAACAAATTGCCCCATTGTTTTATGCCGCAGCACCGGTGCTGATAGGTTTCAAATAGAGGTTGTCAATAAGCGAACAGCAGGCGTTTTGAACAATAGATCAGAGAGATTCGTCTAAGCTGCACACAGGGGTCGGATCCTTCCTAATCCACCTCGACCTCTAACGCTTTCCTCACGGACACTCAGTCTTTTGAGGCTGTATTCATATAACCTTGCTGTATGGATAAGCCGTTAGGTCAGACCAACCCGTGTGACTGATGTCCTCTTTTCAATGCATATGTCCCATCGGAGCAGGCCCTCCTGTGTACGCTGCTACAGATAGAGGTCAGATAGTCCTGCTCTGTTCACGATACTATCTGCCTTTTACGTGAGAGGAAGCTCTTTCTGCATCATTGCTCTTTGAGTAGCTCTGGTAAATAGTACACATTGTGTTTGTTCTCTCTCCGGGGGGAGATGGATTTAATAAATCTTTGTGATATACTACTTGTCTTATCATCGGCAAGTACCTCACTCAACCTTTTAGCAGGAAAGGAAAAACATATAAGTAAGCCAGAGTCAATAACAGCACGTCACAAGTGTTTGTCTCTGCGGCGGTAGTAGAGGTTTGTTTGCTCTGACCCTGCTCAGAGACATGCCAAACTATAATACACCTCTCATACACTCAGGTTTAGGTTTAGGACAAGCTGTACCAGTGTGGTGCCGTGTCATGAACAATTCAGTTTGCCCATTGAAGACCCCAAAGCGATCCCATTGGCTAAAATAACTTTAAATGGGTTCTTCATTCAGTGCCTGATTAGAAATTCTACGAAAACTACTTTAACACAAAAGCTTAAAAGTATATTGTGTATTGGATAAAATTATGATATATACAGTGGTGGCCAAAATGATTAGAACACTAGCATTTTCACCAGCTAAAAATGGTTTTAAGTCAGTTATTTCTATATTTTGCTGTAGTGTGTCAATAGGAAATATCAGTGCTGTATCAGGAAATATCAGAAATATCAGTGCTCCACACAGAGTTAAAAAGGTGGGTTTCTTGAAGCATCTTGGAGACGTGGCCACAGTTCTTCTGGATTGAGTCTGTCTCAGTTTGTTCTGTTTCTTCAAGTCATTCAAGTCGACTGAATTGTGAAATTGAAATGTTTCCTCTTGCCATGAATACAGCCACTGGTGCCGACATGGCGTTAAATCATAAATAAATAAATAACAATTAATGGAAAAATGAATGTTTGGAAATGTCAACTGATATTTCCTACTGACACACTACAGCAAAAGAGAAATAACTGACTTAATATAATTCTATTTTTATTTATATGGCCTTTCAAGATCAAAGTCGAGACAAATTGAGACAATCATGCACCTAGCTAGCTAGATAGATAGATAGGCCTTGATATTATATTTTTATGATATATTTATAGTAATTGTAAATAGTTTATAGTATGTTTAATTGATAAAAATAAAATTGATAAAAATTGAAGGAAATATGAAATTCTCATAGATTTGTTTCAAAATTAATGTTTTATTATTATTTAATTTTTTACATAAAATAGTATGTAACCAAAGCTTTTCTTTATTCTCTCTCTCTCTCACTCTCTCTCTTCTTTTTTAACACAAGGCAATTAGCTTGCTAGCTTTGTCTTTATTTTATGCAAATGTTCAGTTACTGTATGTTTTTATTTGCATTGTATGCTTTTGTTTGGTCAGGCATTATAAACGGCTACACCCCGGGGTCCTAGGCAGTCTTGATTCAACGGATGGACCAAATCGTTCATTATACTAGAAACTGAAATTACAGACTTTAATTTCCATGGAGGAAAGCACATTGTAGTGTAGTTTATTTGTTTTGTTTTTACTGCTTGTTTTTAAAATTCAACGCCAAGCATATAATTGTTTAATCAAGTTATGTGACATGATGTATGTATATGCGCAGTCATAACCAGCTTTGTTGGGCACCAAAGCTGGAAGAAATCAAATATTAGCATGAGGTCCCTCGTGATGTGATAAGATCGCCTCTGATGAAGCGACTTCGACTCACTACAGCTCAGCAACATTGCCAAATATAAAATATTTATTTTGTGCTCTGGGAAAAAAAAGAGTGACGGTTGTGAGAAAGTTAGAAATACTGTTCACATCAAAGATGCTCTTTGCTTTTAAAGCTCAAGTAATCTTTACAAATCCGGTCATGTTCAATCACCGCTTTGCACGAAGAAATAATAATGGAAGCTGCCCGAAAAAAGAATCCTTGCTCATTAAACACGGCTTTCTTGACAAAAGACAGCAGAAATCGAGGTTTGATGTAATCCTAAAGCTTGTAGATGACTCTTATGACAGTAAACTTGGCCGTCTGTATCCAACATGTGTTCGTTTCCCCTCAGGCGGTGCGCAGAGATGCCACGTGGCTGTAAGGAATATGTATTTGCATGGGTATCCGTCTCCATGCTTCATGCTGATGCCTCTTGTGAAAATACAGAGTTTCATCAGTTTGCTTTGTCAGACTCCGTTGTAATTCCAAACCAGGTACAGGGAGGAAGGGAGCTTTAAACATTAAATCAATGAGGACTACGGACACCAATCTATGGAAAAAAAGAGGGTGGTGTAAAAAAAATAAAAAATTTGAGGCAGTTGCGCAGGGCCCATCTCATTTAGCTGGAGCTCAGAGGCATGCCAAGATTAATATACCTCACCTATTTGGTTGCATATTGCATATCCCTCCTCGACTCAAGTCTGTCTGGGCTGGCGGGCCCCACAGTAGCACAGATCATTTTTAAAGCGCTTCATTATTTCACCAACCAAGCTCTCTCTCTCTCTACCAGGTCTCTCCATTGATTTAATTAGTGTGCAGAGAGAAACTGTGCATTTGAGATGTTCCATGATCTCCATTATGTATGCTGGAGCATCATTTGGTAATCTGCACCATGTCGGCTTTCTTTATTGGCCGGCGGTGAGGTGGACTCCCGAGGAGCGCGTTGTCTGACGGCCACCGTGACCATGATAAAGTATTGGTGGGCTTTAGAGTCCTCACTTTACATTTTTATTTTATTTATTAATTTGCATGTGTGCGTGTAATACGGTCTGCGTTTCATCAGGACCCGTTAGAGAATCGGACAAATTCAGAGATTCCGAGGACGGACCCTTGAGGAACACCATTGCACAGAGACAGTGATTAATGTGCACGACTTACCTACACTTTATTAATACTTAAGGCAACACTTCATCATGTTTCATCAAAAATTAGCTCACTTGCAGCGATTAGTGCTTTTTTTCACCACAGATAGATTCGTAAGAACAGCTGTGAGCCCGAACACATGTGAGTCCATGGTTTGGTCAAGAGGGGAGGAATGCTGAGCGAGTTTTCCAGGTAGCTAGCAGAGTTTCTGAAAAGAAATGAAATGAGCTAATCAGTTTGTGCCATGCTTAATTTAATCTCCCCGGTGCCATGCTATCGATTTGAGTTTTGACTCTTGATTTGCGAAAAGCAGAAGAATAATGTCATATAGTAATGAGGTCATGTTATTAAACGAGAGCGGTTATTGAAATGTTCTTACAATTTTTTTGTTTTTTTTAAATCAGTGAGATCATATTTTACTAAACTTTCAGGTAGTTAAGGCTGAAAGAGCACACATTGTTAATAAAATAATTTTTCTTCATAGTGTGAGAAATGAATGTTTTTATTCAGCAAGGATGCCTTAAATCGATCAAAAGTGATAGTGAAGACATTATTGTTAAAAAAATCAAATAAATGCTATCCTTTTTAGCTTTCTGTTCATCAAAAAAATCTTGAAAAAAAAACAGAAGTTAAATCAGCATATTAGACTGATTTCTGAAGGATCATGTGACACTGGCACTGAAGATTGGAGTAATGATGCTGAAAATTCAGCTCTGCATCACAGGAATAAATTACTTTTTAAAATCTATTCAAAATTATTTTAAACTAATAATATTTCAACTGTATTACTTTGATCAAATAAATGCAGCCTTGGTGACCCTAAGAGAAAAAATCTAAATACCAATATACCAATTAGGTACTCAGTTTTCGATTGAACATGAAGATATTTTGGTGGGGATTCTGTGTTCAGCAGGTCCGTTTTGGCAGTAGAGATGAATGGAGAAATGGACAGAGATGAAGTGGTATGGAGAAGTAGCAGTAGATATAAAGAGGGGCTGGTGTGATGCGAGTTAGGTGCCAGACCATTATAAAACCTCATTACTGTGGCGTCATGGAAAATGTGTGCACAACACTCAATCTAGCAGCACTTTTGCTGGATAAGCACTGTTCTTATTTGGCCCTTTGTGAAGGCCTGTTTCGTTAAGAGCAGTTTTCAGCACCATTCTTTTAGTACAGGTGACACCTGCTGCCGTCACCTCAAATCTTTGTCTTTGTCTTGGAAACCCATTCAAAGTCTGTGTGTCCGTCAAAGATGGTTGATTTCAGTCAGTCTCTTATGAACTGTTCAGAGTCGTTAGCTCTGTTCCAAAACCTAGCGAGCCACCTCCCTTCCTACTCCCTAAATACGTAGCATCCAAAACAAATGGAACCTGAGAAGTGAGTGATTTGGAACACTATACAATAGGCATGGACTATGTAAAGAGATGATTTCAATACAGGTGACTCTATGAATGATGCAATAAGTAAATGAACAAATGTAAGTAAATGAAATTGAATGTTATTGTTTTTTTTCATTATATTACAGTATTAAGCTCGTTAGGTTCATGCAAAACTGCAGTAGTCAACATTTGAAGTGTATCAAAAAAGTTCATCAAAGTTGTCCTAAGACAAGAACACATTTTGGTTTTAGATTTTAGGACAGCTTTCATGAAAGGTTTTGATCCACTTCAAATGTTGACTACTATACTTTAAGTCTGAGTGTATTTTTTGTGACTCACACAACGTTACAAAAATACAGGTGGATGTATGGATGCATACAAAGAAAATGGATCATTAGATTAAAATACATTGATTTTTTATGAGATTAATTTTTGTACTTGTCTGTGTAATATTTTGTTGTGTTTTAAAGGAAAAATGATGCAGGAGGCATGGTTCATAGGGATACGAGTTACATCAATGTCTTTCTCTTTGGAAATGGAATTTCTCTTTGAAGGCAAAGATTGAAGGTCATAAATGCATACAGTGTGAGCCTTGATGGTGTCGTGAAGGAACGGTCAGTGCAGAAATGATCCTTTCACATCTTCAAAGAAAGACTCCAAGGAAAATACAACACTGAAAAAGCAGTGTCTGGTATACAGCACACACACATCCACAAACAACATTACCAAGCAAGACATTAAAAAACTTGTCCTTGCATAAAATTTGCACCAATAAAAACTGCAGATGCAGAAAATGCAGCTGAAAAAAAGGTCAGCAGCAATAAACCGGCTGCAATTATAACAATGCCGGCTGAAAAACCACTCTGCACTCGGCTAATTAGCCAACAAACGAAGTCTCTCGTGAGTCGGTATTTAAAACACTGTCTGTGCCCAGTGTGATAGTGAACCAGATAGACTCAGAGTTTGTCTGGGTGTACACTGACTGGCAGACTGCTACGCATTTGTCCAGACTGCAGTTGAAAAATATAAATAAAAATAATAAAAAATTGAGATGATTGTGCAAGCCTCGGGCCTTAAAAGCATCCCGCTGAGTTTGGCAACTGGCACTCAACGGCGCTCCAATTTTAGATGGAGCTGCTCTTTGCCCAGTCTTTCTGAGGGATGTTGGTAACATTGAAGTTTTGGAGAAAGATTACATGCTGGATGCATTGGTAGGAAACTTATTTTTAATTAAGAAATGCAGTAAACAATTTGCTCTTTGCATATACAGGTATATATACTACATACTATATTTTACTATATAGATATACTATTTACTATACACTATTTTTCATTATTTTGAATTAGATGATAAAAAATACTCTTTTGGCTTCACATCAGAAGGGTATTTGCTCATTTTAGGGCTGTTCACATAGGACTTGTTCTCACATTCAGAAACAGCTACTGTAGATGGAGTGCAGTGAAAGCTGACAGCATCATCAATTAAGTTTTCTTTTTTTCTTGGCCAAATGAGTCTGCAGTGTGCAAAAGACCTAGAATAGTCCATACACCAAATTAAAGATGGCGTGGCTACTGAGATTGCGACTAGCGTGCTTAGTCCCAGATAAAATCCCCGCCTTGGTCATAAATTGTGTTACTGGCTCTGGGATGCTGGTCTCTAATTGGATCCTTGTAATTGGGCAAGTGGCGCTAAACAGCCGGATTCATGTTTGTTTATACCTCTCTCCCATATTAGTAACGTGCTGCGACTCCTCAAACAGGCTGAGGGGTCACTAGCATCTAGCCAAAGGCATAATTAGTCACTCATTCTTAGCATATGCCTCACTAGTAGCCTGGGCCAATTATTCATGATTAACTCAAGTCGCAGTGCGAGCGGCTGATTCATGCCTGCCCACACCGGCTTGCTATCTGAAAGATTCAGAACAGAGAAGGAAATAAAAAAACAAAGCCTATAGTTTTTTTTTTTTTGAGGAGATGAAAGAAGAGCCCTTGATGCAAGGGGCATTCAGCCTGCCAAGTGTCTGTCAAGGTCCTCAAGCACCCTGCAAAGTGTGAGAAAATTGGTAAAGAATAATAAAAAAACACTTCCGGCCCAAGATTCATAGTGTTTGAAAGAAAACCGAGACCCTAATCTGAAAATAAGTGCTAGGAGAGAAGATGGAGAAGAAGAAGGGTGAATAAGAAAGACCCCTCGGATACGTTCCGTATTGAATTTTCTCGACTTTGATCCACCTGATAGATATAGTTTAATTAAATGTAAATGGATGTCTCACCTTTGGCTTGTCAATAATAGTAGTTCTATTTTTAACATTGCGCTGGGGAAAAAACATGCACAAACTGTATTGAAAAGCGTTTGAAAAGATGTATGTCGAGGTCTTGAAAACTATGGGGTTTTAATGATTAGCCAAATGCTTAAGGGTTAGAAACGACTACTTAAGACTCAGGCATCAATGTGTTATCAGACCTGGGCTGTAATAAAATCATGACTTCATTATTGTTATGAGAGCTTGTTCCACTTTTCATGATGAGGCTGTAGCTGTGTGCCATTCTGAATCTCTATTTAACTGACACATTCCCGTAATAAATCAGTTGATTGAGTCGGTTAGAATGTTTAATTGTAACCTCACATATTTATATTATATACATATTTATATTATACATATTATAACCTCACATGTTATTTATAGCTTTTATATACACATATATAATTGTGATATTTTGATGTCTGTACATCTGCACATGGACATTTATCAGAATCACAGCATGTTGAATTAATTGCTTTTGCAACCCATTTTACATCTGTAAGGTGTCGCATTTCTGGAAGAAATGGGCAAGAAAAAAAAATGGGCAGAAACGGATTCTGTTAATCTGGAAGTGATTTCGATGTTGCACACAAGAATGGACCCGGTCGTAAATGCAAGTTTGCAGTTGACTACAGAATCGCTGTTAGAACCCACTTTTGAGGAGGCTTTTTGACCAGGACATTGAGTAAAGCAATCTTTTCTGAAAATATTTGCTATTATTGCAATAACCTTCATTAAATTTAACTTTAAACAGCTTTAAATGAATGCAAACATTAAAATGCTTAAACGATAATTTTATTTGGCAATTCTCATTAATTTTGATGAAATTATTATGAAATCAATTTTGTTCATTAGCACAATGTGCACTGATGAATTGTTCTCAATGAGACTAAGAGCATGTATTAAGAAAGTAAATGGGGTCAATTTTGATGTCACCTTATCAGACATGACTGGTTCCTGCCATGTGCGTTTGGAAAACCACTGACATGGCCATTTCACAGGAGGCTTTCAGCTCTAGTGATCGGCAGAATGGTGGTTTGATGCCCCTCTGTGCTCTGGGACGAAGGTCTAGACTCCTTCGCATGCAGCAGAGCCCAAACGGCCAAGCATCATTTCCAGGCGATATCCCACATGTTCTGATAATCCGTGCTACTCTACAGGGAACGACACGTTCCTGTAACCTTGACAGATTGTAGCTTTTGGACAAATGGAGCAGAACTGCACATAACATAAACAATTTCAATCAAAATGTACTTTCTTAATACACATTCCTGGTTTCTCATCAATGCTGGTTGACAATAATAGCAAAATCATGCAGAGGGTGAACTTGACCTTCAACTTCCCTGACCAAAAAGCCAAAAAAGATGGTTTAGGAGGGAACAAAATTTAAAAAATGTTCATGTTATGAAATTAACATAGGTTGTAACTGTGTCCAGTGTCATCTTTTCTGACAGTGGGTCATTACACAGCACAGGTCATCTGCAATTAATTGTATACATTTTGCATTTGTCTACTTTCAAATGAAGTTTCAGGACCAGCGTTGAAAGAAAATTTGAGACCGTCATTATACAGATAGCGAATTCCTTCCGACAGTCATCCGTTTTCTCTGTCATTGGTAAAGGAGAATGGTAGCAAGAGAAAAACAATTGTATTTTGACCTGACACCAACTCCCAGATGAGAGCTGTCATTTCCTTTAAGGTCACAGAGAAATATGGGATGCAGGCAAGTAGTTATTTGAGTTAGGAGATCGAGAGCTCGCTTTTTGTCACCAGCGTCTCTCCAGACACTCCAGCCACGTGTTTCTTTCCGTGGCTGGTACCACCCAGTCCAGGGCTGCCCGGGACCCGGGGGGAACGGGGGCTGTGACACTGACAAAGCTATCTAAGGCTAGCGCCATCCGTCATCCCCTCCAGTTTAGCATGAGCTATCGCACGGTCCAAAAGATGTCAGTGAACCTTATCGCCAAGGAAACCTCTCAATAACTTATTCATGATTTGCTAGGCAATCGTCCGGGCTGCTGTTTCACTTGGCAAAGTAGTCGACATTGACAAAACATTCAAGGAACGCTCGACTCGACCTGTATCCGAAGTGCTCCGGTTGGCGCCGGATACCCATCTGGTCGAAATTCTCAGCACGCTCCCCTTAGGAGGCTTTCATAGCAGGTGATGGGTTTAAGATTCCTGGCAGGGAAGCATTTTAAGAGCAATAGTGGCTGTCACCAGACAATTTCCCTTGTGGTGGGTCTGCATCTTAAAGCATTAAACCAAATGACTTCTTGGTCTGGTTCAGACAAGCTGTTTGAGCAATGGCACCGTTCGAATATTTACACTTTAATATAGCGGCTCGTCTCGGGGTCTGCGCTGACCGTGGGGACGTCCCGCAGATGCTTCGCTCTTTAATGTCCGTTCTCAATTAAAGGCTTTTGATTGAACAAGGCAGCGCACTGGATACTCGATTGCAATCACATATGCAAAATCTGTCAGAGATATGAAGCGCTTCCCTCACGCTGTGAATTATATTATATGCTCTTTGCATTTTATGAGTGCCATCCCCATAATGCATTGTGCTGTTATAAGTAAATATATCTGGAATGACCTTTCTCTACACGTCAGAGTTGGGACCACTGAGAATTCTTATTAGCTCACTCCTCGTGTTTTTTTTCTTCTCCCTTTTGCTCTTCGAAAGGTCCCGCCAGGGTGAAAGATGGAGAAAATAGATGAAAGAGAGGAGACTTAGCCAGCTGTGTGCTCCAAACCCATTTAGTTGCGAGACTGTGATGGTTTTTCATCGAATTCCCCGACCTGCCTTGGAATTGTCACTTTCCCCTCTAGCTACACAGAATTTGACAGGATGTAGTGACTCCTTTTTTCCCCTCCTGACATAAGTCGTGTGCGGTTCTTATATCCTCAGATGGGCTCGCTGTTCTTATTAAGCTTGAAGGCAATTTTGGTTTTGGCTTGCGAGTATCACTTCGTTTGTGTATGTCAGAGCTGTACAAAATTCAGCTCCATTTCAATGAATTTAAATTTATGAATTTAAAATGAATAGGCCAAACCCCACAGACAATTGTATTGGAATTTGAATCGAAATGACATGAAGTAGAATTAATGCATACTGGTAAATGGAAATTCTGCTCCATAGATTATTATTTTCATATATTAAATTTTAAAATGCATATTTCTATAGATGTTAAACATTTTAAACATTTGTCTGTCTGTCTATTGCAATGCCTATAAATCTTCAACATTTCTTGGCCTTTTAAGATTTTTTTGTTTTGTTTTGAACCATTTTTTGTAGTTAAAAGTGACTACAAAATTTCCTACATTCAAATTTGAAGTGGAATTCTGCATTCTTTTTGCTTCATCAATTCCATTTCTAAAGTTGAAGCCACTTGCATAAACTGCTAAAACTAGTCTTACAGGTACAAGGTTGTTCAACATTTTAAAGTCAGTTACATAAAACAGATTTGAATTCAAAAAGTAAGACTGATTCCCCCTTGGTTAGCTGCTAGTTGGGCAGACTAGTTGTTAAGACACTAGTTGTTATGCAGCTGGCCACTGGTGCACAAAATAAAGTAGTCACTCTCAAAAATGTTAAGGCTGGTGTAATTACGCATCTTCAGGTCTTTAGCATTACTAGAGCTTCCAGGTTGGTTTGTTGCAGACAATTCTGAGCTAGTTTTCCAGTTTGGTTCTATACATACAAGATGGGTTTTTATGTAGTTGTCGCTACTTGAAGTTTTCAGGAGTGAATTCGGTTCTAGAATGCATTTGTCACTTCCATAAATGGCTGAACTCTGTGTGTACAGAATGAGATGAAGCATTTGTTCTGCAGGAGTGACAACTATATTTAGCTGCAGTGTGTATGTGACCTGTGTGTGCGTGTGCAATACTTCAGCGCTGTTTGCTCTACTTCAACTTCCAATTCCCACAGTCCCAGTTTCACTGTGTTCTTGAATCTGCTTTCTGACGCAACGCTCCTCCGTCTGTTACGGCTGGGCGTCCCATGGCGATTTCTCTTCCTCCCCGTGTCCCAATCCCAGCCCTTCCAGGAGCAACACAACACGTTGTTCCCTTCCATGCTGAGATCACAGCCCTCCCAGCCACAATCCCAACCGCTGCGTATTTCCCTTCCTACCTGTGAAGTGAATTCCCTCCAATGGCACATAAGGTAATAGAGGACATCCTTTCTTCCCCTTAGGCCTTCTCTCTGTTCAGTGTTATTGCTGTGAATGTCTTCTAAGAAGAAGGGAAAAGCTATGCTCAGTGCAGTTGAGCATGATACACATGTTGGATGCCTTCCAAATGCAGTGATTAGAGAGAGACAGGTATTTGTTTGACCAATATTTTTTTTTTTACAGATTTAAGACTTTTCAATCTAATTAGTTATCAGGTTTTTCTACAGACAAATGGCACAGTTTTTTGGGTTTCTCAAATAACACCCAACAACAGATAAGGAACATATATAATGCATTGTTTGGATAATTGCTTAAAAGCTTTTTGATAAATAATAGCCATTCATTATTAAGCACAAAATGTGTGGCTTAAAGTATGGAAGCCCGTTTTCCGCCACTGAATAAAAAACAAAAAAGGTAATTGTGAGTTTTTATATCATAATTCTGACTTTTTTACTCAGAATTGTGTGATATAAACTCACAATTGTAAGAAATAAAGTCAGAATTGTGAGATAAAAACTCACAATTCTGATTTTTTTTTCTCACAAATGTGAGTTTGTACAGTATCTCTTCAGAATTGCGTGATATACAGTAAACTCACAATTGCGAGTTATAAAGTCAAATTCTGAGGGTAAAAAAATACATGTTCTCAGAATTGCGAGTTTATCTCGCAATTCGGAATTAATAACTCACAATTTCCTCGCAATTCTGAGAAAAAAAGAATTGTGAGTTTTTGTCTCTCAAAACTGCAAGTATATGTCATGCAATTTTGACTTCATTTCTCAGAATTGCGAGTTTATATCTTGCAATTCTGAGAAAAAAAATCAGATGATGTAAACTCACAACTGCGAGAACAAAAAAGGCAGAATTGTGAGAAAGTATACACAGTATAATAATAATAGCAATATTAGTGTTGTCAAAATATTTTATTATTGTTTATGCTCACAAATGGTGTAATAAGTATCATTAATGTAATAATAAAAATTCATAATGCATTATGTTTTTATTGTAATCTAATGATTATTTAGTTGTTGAGGCAAAAAGCAGAAATAAAACTAATTAAATTAGTTTTGCGTTTTAAACAAGATCGATCTGTATTGGTAAAAACAGAAATATCTGTTGTTCTGTAGTTGAGGTGCTGGAAGGTGGAAATCTGCACAAGAAATGTTCACACTTTTTGACTCGCTCACCTCTTTGTAATGAATAGGATATGATCATTTGCATGGTCTTGTTGTTTTGCTACTTGATTAGGCTTTGGTGCATTCTCTCATCATCATGTCACATTAACACAGTGTTTAACTTAATTAGCCTAAGTGTGGGGAGGAGGGTGTTAAAAATGAGTCACCGGTGGGAAAAAAAATGATGTCCACATTTAGAGACAAGTAATTAAGAAAACACTGGGTTTCAAAAATAGGCTTGAATGAAGCGATTATGGAGCTAAACAAGTGCACCTAATTACATGCTCACAAGGTGTTCATGGCAACATAGCGTTGTTATGGAAACACAGAAGTCTGCTCTGTATCCAGGGAAAAAACTGACCCCAGTCTTGTGCTGGAGGGCATTTCCTCATCAGCACCGATACCTGTTGTGTGTGTGGGCATTTGTATTTACATTATGGTATTTTTATAACCGTAAAGATATTTCTTCTAGGGTGGCTCTCACGAAAAGTGTCAAGAACATATATCCGAGTAATATTTCACAAAAAATAAATGAAGAAAAAAGGTTATTATTTCAGGACCATTCAAATTATTTTACATTGTGACATTATTTTCATGACAGGTAATTTACATTTTCCCATTATAACCTTATATTGATGCAAAAAATAAAGTGTTTATGTCATGGTAGTATTTGTTCTACTGGTTTTATACAAAAAAAAAGGTTATTTCAGGACCATTCAAATTATTTTACATTGGAACGAATGAACGAACGAATCCAGTAATGAGAATCATCACTGAAAATGATCATTTCAATCTCAAAAAAAGGGTGCAGATGCATTGCAGTAAAGCACATTTGAAGTTTAAATGTGCTTAAATGTCAAGAAAATAACATCAGTGCAAAACAAAACAAAAACATCTTAATGGTCTTAAAAATAGGCTTAAAAAGCAAACAGTTTCTTGTTATATAACACACTAATTTGAACTGAAATGAACTGGACATGTTTTCGAGAGATTCATCCACGAGGAACTGAGAGGAAGAGAAGCTGCGGCTCCAAAATCTTATGTGTCTTATGTGTATCTACTCACAGATAAATGGATAAAATAGAGAAAAATAGATCAGAGCATAAATTGTTAACAGGGGTCTGTAAGGAACAGCGAAGCAGTCAAACTGGCCTACTAACAAGCTTTCCCTCACCATTCATTTGCTCTCTCATCTCATCTTCATCTCTACTCACCTCCATTATACATGATTCCTCCTATGAAAAAGTCATAAACGGCAGGAGTGGTTTCTCCACGCACAATCTCGCACCACACCGCCTGCCTTGCAGATTAATTAGAGGCAGCTGTCGTCCATTTCCAATAATGAATCGCTGGAGTGGGGAAACTCCTATTCCAGGAGAGCTTGGCAAGCTTACCAGTATGATAGTTCCAGTGTTGCTTTTATTTGATCTCACTCTTTACGGGAATAGACGTATCATTGCTGGATAGACCTCTAAAAATTAGATTTCTGGGGAAACAACTTTGTAAAAATATTTCTTAACTGCGCTTTCTCATATTGTTGTTGTAACTGATAGCTATGGTGGCCCAGTAGTGCACAACACAACGAAATCTCCACAACACAATGGAAACAAGCTGCAACTCAATGAAATTAGCACAACACAACAGAAACAAGCCACTACTCAACAAAATTAGCATAACACAGCAGACACTGGCTGCAACACAATGGAAATAAATCACAACACAATGGAAACAAACCACAACACAACAACATTAGCACAACGCAATGGAAACAAGCCAGAACACAATGAAATTAGCACAACACAATGGAAACAAGCCAAAACACAACAAAAATAAGTCGCAACACAACGAAATTAGCACAACACAATGGAAATAAGTCTCAATACAATGATATTAGCACAATACAAGGGAAACATGCCACAACACAACGGAAATAATTTGCAACGCAACAAAATTTGCACAATAGAACAGAAACAAGCTGCAACACAACAAAATTAGCTCAACACAATGGAAATAAGTCTCAACACAATGAAATTACCACAATACAAGGGAAACAAGCCACAACACAACGAAAATAAGTCGCAACACAACGAAATTAGCACAATACAACGGAAACAAGCTGCAACACAATGAAATTTGTTCAACACACTGGAAATACATCTCAACACAACAATATTAGCACAATACAAAGGAAACAAGCCACTACACAATGGAAATAAGTCTCAACACAACGAAATTACCACAATACAAGGGAAACGAGCCACAACACAACGAAAATAATTCGCAACGCAACAAAATTAGCACAATACAACGGAAGCAAGCTGCAACACAATGAAATTAGTTCAACACACTAGAAATATGTCTCAACACAATGAAATTAGCACAATACAAGGGAAACGAGCCACAACACAACGGAAACAAGCTGCAAAACAACAAAATTAGCTCAACACAATGGAAATAAGTCTCTTATACAATGAAATTAGCACAATACAAGGGAAATGAGCCACAACACAATGGAAATAAGTCGCAACGCAACAAAATTAGGACAATACAATGGAAACAAGCTGCAACACAACAAAATTAGTACAACACAATGGAAACAAGCTGCAACATAACGGAATTAGTATTACACAGTGGAAACAAGCCAACACAATGAAATTAGCACAGCACAATGAAATTATAGATCCTATGCAACGTGTTGTGGTGATTTCATTGTGTTCTGGAGACTTTGTTGTGTTTTGCACTACTAGGTCACCATAGATAGCTAATTTGCAGAGTAACAAAAACAGCAAATGTTCCTGATGTTCAAAGTTTTAATATTGGTTGGATATTTTTTCTAAAGAAACACAGTACTCATAACAGCTTTTTTTATTAGGTTACAACAAAGCACAGCTGCTTGACACCTCATTTTATTAGAGGTGAACTTTCTAAGCATACGCCCTACACCACTCTGCTGACCAAAGCTTGCACTCTCTTGGTCTAATTTCACAGGCCTTTCTCGAAATATCAGTGGAGTGCAATCTCAGCACCTCCAGCAGCATCCACTTCTTGCTCACGGATAGGTGGGTGTGCTGTGAGCCTGGGGAGAGCACAGTTCTTCAGAGAAGTGCATTCTGCCCAGTTTTCATTAAACCAGGCACCCATGAAGGGAATTTATGAATGACAATTAAAGACATGCTTCAGCATGTTTTAATGATAGTTTACTAGCCAAAACTGGCAGTAGATACAAAGGTTGCACTTTTAAGTGGCCCAATGGATTAGGGCTGATGGATACAGTTTTAGTTTGCACTTTTGAAACCTGTTTCAATGATATGCAGTGTTTTTATTAGGATTGTTTTTGTAGGCCAGTTATGAGGAGAATTTAAGGTTAATTATATAAAACAAGAGAACATATAAAAGTTTCCATTTGTTCCAGTCATTTGCAGGAGATGCAAAAATTAATTTGGCATATTTGTCCATTTTACTGTATTGTCACTGTAGTACAACTATAGTTCTATCATGACAACTCTGGGAGGGTTTAGCATGATAATGTACATGGCAATGTTTGGACTTGGTGGAATAGATCTGCTACGCTGCTGCGGCAGAGCAAATACCGAGACTTGCTACTGCCAATACATATACAACATGCTGCTGTGAGCATGTAAGAAATACTGCTGCTGCAAATATATCTAAAATAACCCCCATATATAGCATGCATGAATCACCCTGTAGCAGATCTATACAGGTGGAGCTGGGGAAGGTGGAGGATTTCTGAAGCAAGCTGCAAACTGCTACAACAAGCACTAGTCAAGTATTTGAATTTTGAATAGCAAACTCATTGTGTGCTGATACAAAAAGAACCAGTCAGCTGTGCCACGGGATAATGATGTCATATTGTCAGATTGATTTAGAGCTATCAGACTGTGCCATCTAGAGTTTCATGACAAAACTTTGGATTTCATAAGTATCACAAAGTGAGTGTTGCACCATTTTTTAAGGCAGCAATTACTGTACATGTTGTCTTCAGCCGGCAACTGGCAATCTCCAGCGGCCTTGATTCTGTGAGGAAACTGCTTAATTCATTAGCCCCTATATTGTGAGATGAGAAGAGGGGGATTTTAATTGCTCCCGCGGATATAAACATTTAAGAGCGCATCACGGACACGGCCGTTTGGGTGTCAGGACTATTAAAAGATGTGCTTACTGTGTTTATTCCGGCCAGACTTGAAAAGGACTGGGGTTAGGGGGTACTGGGCTTAATAACGTCCTGCTGTGAATGAATTCAAGTCAACATCCTCATTTTTACAGAAATTCTTCTAGATATATTGTTCTGTGTGCCAAATTAATACATGTATTGCATAATTAAGCACTTTGCAGCCTGAATGTATTTGTGTGTGTCTGCATGAAAACTAAATGTGGCAACACCAGCTTTAGTTCAATCCTCCAATAGCCAATAGTTTCATTGTTTCTGCTTTTCCTGTTTTTCTAGCTTTCACTGAAGCGGCGGTGGCCAGTTTTGGTTTAGTGTCATTAGAATGGTAAAGCGTGGCGTCCCGCTGGCAGCAGTAAAGCGGTAGGCATGAGAAATGAACGGCTCAGTCTCGTCTGGGTGCCTGTTTGAATTTTGTTTATTATGCATTTATGCTGTGCACTCCTACGCGGCCGGATCACACCGAAAACACACACCCACTCAGAGCAGCTTGCGACAAGGACTTCTAGTATTTTCTGATGACAAATATTCGCCTCGTGGCTCTTTTTTACATAATAAACATTCATTGCGCAAATGGCTGTGGAAATTAGGAAATTTGCTTGCTTTATTTGTTGACAGTGTTTAAACATTTAGTACGACTTTTCTCATTAATAAGCAAGTGATTGCTCTATAACCTTTATTAGCTCTGTATTTCATTCAGGCTCATTTGACGTGTTAAGTTGAAGTGCTCATGTGGGTGAGGCAAGTACTTTTCTGATCCTGTTATATCTACCATTTTCTGTCTTTTTTTTACTGTCCCACTTATAATAAAAGAAAAGGGTTCCAAGTGTTTTTTTAGCGCATTGCTATGAGGTTGAAGGATTCTGGTCATTGCTATGGTGTTGCTAGGAATAGAATTAGCAATGTGACATGACACTCATTGATATGAGGTATTATCATCATTTGTAGCACTAATTATGAGCAATGGTAAATAGCCATGGTTGCCTTTGTACAGACTTCTAAATATAGTTAATTTTTCCTTGGTTATATATGAGACATAGAGAGATAAATAGTTTGTATCGTTGATCATTCAGCTCATTTTGTCTTGTTCCTGTGAGTTCAGAGGTTTCGCTGTGACGCAAGGAACACGCACAAGCTTTTGGCTCCATCTCCAAAATCTCCTTCACTTAAAGCGCACGATAAAAAATCTCCACACTCTCTATCTCTCCCTCCCTCTATTCTTTAAATAACTTGAGTCAATGTGGAGCTAGAGGAATCGCGATGCTCAGGGAATGTGAGGACACATCATGCAGACGTTCACACACAGCTTTGCTTCCATCGCTGTAATGCGGGTGTGTGTGTGTTCAGTCACTATTGGCACATTTGGCACAAACATCAGCTCAGAGTTGAGGGTTGATGGAAAGGTAAATGGAGCATTCAGTCCTGAAATGCTGCCAGGAAGAGATTGGCTGAATGGCTAACAAAAGCTGTGTTTCAAATGTTTTCTCACCACTGTCAAATAACAACTATGTACAGTGATCCCCTGAAAATTTTGGAAACTTAAAAATGTCTGAATGTCTATGTATTAGACACTAGATATCAAAGCAAATGTCTGTATCTTAGGGCTACAGGATAATGGTTAAACTATTAAATCATGATTATTTTTCTCAAAAATCTCACAAAATCACAAGAGAAAAATTGGTAAGCTTAAGAAGTTTCTCTCAAAACGGTGAAATTTCTAATATCAATTTCAATAATTCCAAATTATGTTCATGTTTTTCTATTAAAACAACAAGAAAGACTTATTTGGTCAGCCTTAAGTAGTCAGGAGTCATGTTTGGATTTATTATAGTTCATTACTGAGTAGGCTTGCTTGCAGTTTTATTCACAGAAAATAGCACAAGCGGCATTATGAAGAAACACAGACTGGCTGATTATCACAGAATATCACAATGGAGATCGTTAAACTCTAGTATACATGTTTGTTGGCATTTTCCGATCATCTGTGTTGTTTTGCAGCCCAGAAAGAGCAGGTGCACATGGTTGCCAGTTTGGGAAGGGCAAGTTAAACACTGGGCAGAAAATGTATCCATTTTGGAGAAAAGTTCCAATTGGGAGATTTTAAACTCTTTGCATTTGGCAACCCCAAGCATGAAAGCTTGTGGAGGTTAGAAACCAATGCAAGATAGCAAAAATGAAAAATATGTTTTTGGGATAAATAATCAGAGGGATAATAACACAGACGATTATGCTTAATTAATCGAGAAACAAAAATCGTGATTAAAATATGACTAATCGCGCAGGCCTACTGTATCTGTTTATCAAACCTAACAAGCTTGAAAATTGTCTGTCTTTGTTTAAAACAGATGCTACATTTTTGTAGTGTGACTTAAGTGTCCAAATCTTTTGGAGGCCACAGTATCTGCTTAATTGTCTATCCATATATGTTAAGTGGTGCTTCAGGTACTACAATTTGAAAAGATCAGACTTTGACAACATTTTGCATTTGCATTTTGCACGTAGTTACAGTCAGCTTGGTGAAGAACTAGTTAAAGCCTCACGGCCTGGCGGTGAAAGTGATGGAAACGAAAGTGACAGCAGAGTTTTGGGTGAAGTGAGAGGTTGATCTGGAGACTGGCCAGAGTCATCACTTGTCTTCTCCCTGCTTTTCTTCAGCAGAGATCTGAAAGTATAATTAACTGCGCTTATGGCTGTCTCTCCTCACTGTAGTCTTCGCACCCCATGAAGGACCGAGACTAGCCTGACATCCACATCAACTACCTGCCGAGCCTTTTACTGATATCGGAGGTAATAGAAATCAGTCACGTTGTGATGAATGATTTTTGAAAGCTGTTCGTAATGAGTGCAGAGTGATTTTTAGACTACGACGACTGAAATTAGAAATCAGTCTGTTCGTTTGGTTGGCTGTATAAGAAGCAATACGTCTTGACGTGACATCAAGCATTATTAAAAACACAGACAAAGCTCATGTGTGATATTAGCCAGGTTGTAAACTCCCAAAGGTCCTGAAAACGAACGATAAGCTTTGGAGAGTCGCTTTGTCCATCTAAAGGTCATACGTCAAGATATCCATCCAATCCACCTTTTTCACATTGTGTCACTTAATTTGTCTGTCCAGGGAAAGTGAGGGAGATCTCCCCCTCCTCCTGACCCTGCGGTCAACTGTAATCTGCTAAGAGTTATGTGGGAGGTAGCGTTTGCCAGGCCCAGACATCCAGATGAATAAGGCAGGGACATGATAAAGCTTTTTGAAAACTCCAGCAGAGTATGGCGTAGGAGAGAGATTCTCACCAGCTGTGTCCCCGGAGAGCTATTTTTTGCTATTAATGTGTCCGCTGCTCTTGCTTTAGCCTTTAGCTGTACAGCAGAGCAACATGGGTAACTGGGTTAGCGGCCTCCCATTACTGAACTTTAGGAGGAGGGAGAAGAAAGGCAATGGGGTGTTAAGGAATGGGAACACTTTCTCCCGTTAACCTTATCACGCCATTCAATCCCAGCATCCTCAGGGAGCTCGGCCTGATACGGGGAAAGGACTGGAGCGAAGGACGGAGTGACAAAGGCTGTAGAAGTGAAGGACTGAAATGCAAATGTGGATTGGAAAATTAGCTGTGGTGTATCAGTCTTTTATTGTCAGGATCTAACTTGTGTCATCCAAATGAGTGCGAGCGCACTAACCCTTTATCAGCTTCACCTTAATGGCACCTTTACCACAAATAAAGGTGCCAGAAAGAAACAATAAGAGATTTTCACCTCAATGCCACTGAAGAGTCATGTCTGCTTCCCAAAAAGATTCTTTAATTTAAAGTTTCTTGAAATATTTTATCTTTATCTTTTTAAAGAACTTTTTTTTCCCACTATAAGGAAGTTTTTGTGCAATGGGAAATTTCCACATGTCAAGGTTCTTCAGGGGTTATTCTCAGAATATTGTGAAAAAGACCTTTTTATCCTTGAAAAATATTCTCTCAAAAAGCATAGTTTGTTAGATAAATTTAAATAGTTTGGCACATATATACAAATAAATAAATAAATAACAAATTGAGATATACAGCTGTTTATGCTTATTTTTCTCTTAGTTTGGTTTTCCAGCTACATCATTAGTGAACGTGTGCAAAAAAAAAGAGTACCGTATTGGCCCGAATATAAGATGACCCCCCTTTTTTCCAGATTAACCTTTTGGAAAAAGGCTTTTTAAAAACCAAATCTTGTTTTTTTTTCTCAGTAAAACACATTTTGTCTTCAATTATTTTCATATTGCATATTTTTCCTATTTTAATTTTTGTTTTGAAAGTATGGTAAAAACTGGTAAACTGTACCAACAATCACATTTAAAAAATATACACTTTTTGATATACTATTAAAAAAAAACAGGTAGCCCATCTGAATTAGGACATTTAGGCTATCCATCTAATAGTAGCCTACCAACATCTTATTAACAGTAGAAGTTAAATCGTACTGTAATCTTCAAATCTGGGTACTTTCTTACGTTTTAAGACAGTAAGTTTAAATTTGGTCGCGATTTTTACAACACGCATTTACGTATTTCATGGCACACTCGTTTTAGGCGTATTTGGCGCCACCTATTGTTGTGGGTGTATTATTGACATGTCAAAGTCTAGACCCTGAATATAAGACGACCGCATTTTTTCAGATGTAGTTCCAAGAAAAATACAAGTAAAAAAGTAAAACTATTATTATTATTATTTATTTTTTATTTATTTTTTATTCTGTATGGTTTGTAAAAACCACTGGTGCAAAAAGTATTGTTTTTGTGAATGACTTTCGTTTAAAAATTAGTCTGATTAGTGATATGCATCTTGAGATTATTATATTACTGACGCCATTGTGGAAATGTAATTTATATGAATTATTTATAATTGCATTTTAATTATATATTCAAATAAATTTTTTATTTAAAAAATGCAAAAGAAAACAACTTATTTGATACTTTAATACTTTTTCACCATTAGCTTTCATGTGAGAAAACTGGTAAATTTTTTTGTGTTTGTGCTATTTTCATCTTCCGGGTTTAAAATCTACATCGTGTTGACGTCACAATTTGTGATGTGGCAAAGGACGATAGTACATCGATGTCGCTTCGGTGTCTATTAAATTATTCATGAGACTGCGTGTTCTTATCCGATGAGAAGACGCTTCACTTAATTATTCACAACAGCATGTGCTGATTTGCTATGACAGATGCTTCAGCGCACATTAACTGAAAGAAACGTTCATGGATCGAAAGAGTGTGTTTGTTTTTGCTTTGTAATAAGAGTTCGGCAACGAACGCGATTCATTCACTTAGTGAGTGTAACCGTTTTTACAGCTCCTTGACACAACCCGTCAAAAGGCTTATATAAACGCCGCAGAATAAGCATTAAAAAGTTATCAGAGGTGCAACAGTGCATTCATATATATGTTTTCGATGCAGAGTGCAAATGGCTGTGTTTTTATTTGTGTTTTTAACTTGGGACCGAAATTAAACTGTCTGAACCCGAAGCTGTGTGTGTTGTCTGTCTCCCCTCTTCCCCCTCCACTCCACAGCGCACCACGCCCACTTTTTTAGCGTTTTTTTAAAACCGTGGTGAGAACTAACCAGTGCTGAAACAGTGGTGTCATGACCCTTTAAGAACCTTTACATGAACCAATATGCTCACTTTTTTCTGCTAAACTGTTTAGACACCTTTCCTTTTTGAAACCAAATAAAGCCTCACTCAAAGTCTAATAATTTACAGAACGTGAGGCCTGTGAAAACATTTCTTCCTGGGACGCCGAATGCTGATTCAACATGTAGTTTTGTATTGTCCTCATTTCACCAAGTAGGGTATTTTTACCACACGTACATGCCTAAGAACAGATTGAAATGTACGACCTTTTGACAATATCAGTAGGTTGGTTGCTTTGAATATAGGAGCTGGAGAGCTTCTCTGGTGAAGGAGCGCATGAGCATCTCTGTGTGTGGGACTGCATGATTCAGCACCAGCCGAAGAGAGCTTCCAAGTGATTATTGGAACAAAAGGAGACACAATGGGGTGTTGAGGGGTAGGAGGTTGTCCCGGAAAAGAAGGTAAACTTTTATGTAACTGTGTCGTGACATTGTTCCGAGGAGGACGCTGTGGGTTTTTGTTCTTGGAACGCACTTTGCCATCAATGTGTCATGCTGTGTGTCACAATATAATTTGGAGTGGTGGTTCTGAGGAGGAACCGGGTAATTTGTGGTGTGCGCTTGCTCTGGGGGAAATCTCAGGCCGGTTAATAAGACAGATATGTTGGATGTAAGTACAGACAGAGATGTGAATACTGTCAGTTTACAGCCAGACTTTTTGTTATACGCATCCAAAAGGAAAATCTTAATTGGCCAAGGTCAACAGGTCAAAAATTCCTCCCTTCTCCCATTGAAAAGCCAGATGAGTCATATAGGAAGCCAAACTTGACAGAGAGCTTCTCCTGCCATGCAGATCCTTACAGTATGTGCTGCCACTTACACCTTACGACCCGAAATAGGGACTTTGAGCCAACAAACTTGGTTGGTTTTGTGTTTGTTGAAGCTCTTTGACTGTAGTCGAGCTCCAGAGAAGCCTCACAATCCCTGTGAGGTGTCATTGGGAACACCGAGTGAAGCGACAGCAAGGAGAAAAGCGACAGAGAGAAAAAACAGGACCTGCTTACGTGAGCGTGCAAGTAAAGCATCGAAGGACCGAAAGAGGGATAATCTCATTCCAGCTCTATTCAGTAGTTCAGAGTCTCGTCTGTTTGAGTAAACAATTTAGTTTGCATCTAGAATGTGCAATTTAAGAGGGTAAATATCCCGCTAAGCCCTCACGAACAGCAGCAAACCCAGAGGTTAGTTTGTGTTTGCTGAACCTGTTCGGGGAAATATCGAGGAGGATGTCCCGTCCCATTCCGGTTCTGCCGCTTGACAGTTACTCCTGAAAATTTGTGTATTTCCCACATAATGATGAGTCAGCATGGATCGCGGCCCTCTGTGTCTAATAAGTATTCTCATTCGTCGCTTTCTGACAAATATCTGCACAATCAATTTGACACGTTTCGCATAAAAATGCCAAGCCTTCCCACAGAGCATTGTAGAGCGAGAAACAAAGTTTATGAAAAGCAACAATAGGCTGGCTTTATGTTTGTGAATCTTTCTGCACAGGACACTGCGTGTTGTTTGTTCGTTTTCTTTTATTTCTTTGTCTGACATGCCCTTGACTGCGTCACACACATTTCGTCTTCCATCTTTCCACCGTTGCTGGATCTTTGGGTCTGCGGAGGTGGAGAATACAGTCAACCATCCATGTTATTCATTCGTCATTCATTTCCATTAGAATATGTGTTTTCCAATCTGGCACGTAGCACTTTTTATTCATCCTTATTTACTTTATTTCATTGCGGATTAGTACGTTGGCACGTTGAATTGTGACACACTGTAATCAAAATTCAAAATTAGAAGCTAAGTAATAAATGACTGCTTTGTCTAATTTATTTCCATTTATTTATTAATATTTTGTTTATTTATCCATTACTGCTTTAATTACTATTTATTCCTGATCTTCAAGCTGAATTGTTTACTGACTGAATGAAATTGGATTTTAAGTAATTTCAAAAGAGGTAATTATAAAGATGTCATTGTCCATCAAGAATTCCTGGCAGTAAAGCCTTTAGCTGCTGATGTGGGATCGGTTTGAGGTTTTATCAGCTCTCCCATCCCCCACAGTTCCCTTTTAACCTTCCATCTATTGGCCTGACCTTGGCTAGCTCTTTCCTGTCATTTGCTTGAGGACGGAACACAGGAGTAACTAATGTTCTTCAGCCTCTTTCCCCTTCTATATCTGTAATTTTCTATTTATAATATGCTTCTCCCTTTTGTCTTTCATAAAACGACGAACGTTTAAGGGATTGCGATCACAAAATGTTCTTCGATCACAGATTTGTTCCTCAGCAGCCTGAAAAAGGTTCAGTTCCAGCGAGAAGACGGACGTGTCGCGGGACTCACATTCCGTATGGATTTATTTTATTACGCGATAGTGTTTACCAATAAATCTTTTTGAATTTCAGTGATGGCCATCGAATCATCAGCTTCTGCTCATTAGTATGCGGGAAACATCTATAAAATCTCCATAAAGCCTGGCGCTGCTGAGGCAGTAAAAAGTTTATTTTCAACTTAGAGGGTAATGATTTGGTCCTTTTTCTCTCGGTGACTGCTCCGTTGCCTTTTCCTGAAACTGGATCAAACGAGACAGTTGTGTATTTATTTTCCGCTCTTTTTCCCCCTCCCTCCTCTCCCAAGATAGAATTTCGATTAGCTTCATGGTGTATTTTCAAATTAGTGATATTCTAAATTAGCATCAATTGCTTCCCGGCACATTTGGTATTACTCCCGACCTGCACTCAACCCAATATCCCAGCACTTCATGAAAAAAACATGACTTTTCTTTGGGATTTTCATAAATCAACAAACAAGCAGCATTAAGCCTCTGTTTTCTCATTTCAGCACACAATAATAACTTATCAAAACAATTTGTCTTGCAAGAAAATGCCACATCCAGTGTTTATCATCATTTGGAAATGGCAATTATGTATACAAATAATGCCACGGACTAAATTTGAATATTTGCATATTTGTGAATATGCTTAATATTGCTGATTAAGACGCGGTTAGGCTCTCTGCCATTGTTTGATCTCGGCGGAGGCTCTTAATGGCGTTATTAATGATGAGCAGAGTCGTGCAATGACATATTCAATCAACGCTGATGGTTACGATGAAATCTCTGAACGTAAAAGTGATGCCCAATTTTTTAATGAGCCGAAAATAGACACTATGTAGAATCTGCAAATTGCAAGCTTCTGGATTTAGGGTTATTTTCATCTTTTTTTATTATTATTATTATTTATTGCACACTGTGTTTTCTAGAGAAATTGTTGGTTTCCTGATTGTACGGTTTTGTTAAAGATTTAGAGAGCAAAATAAAATAACTGTTTACTCTAGCATAAATTAATTGCAAATTATCCAGACTTTTCCTTTCCCTAATGCAGTTTTTATGGCTTTTTCAATCTCTCTCTCTTTAGTTTACACTAGTATGTAGGTAGAAGTGCCGCCCATGGCAAGGGTAAAGCTTCGGCCGACCCTGTGGAGCGCAGTCCTTATAGCACATCACTAACAATCATTAGCTTTTATTTGCTGTTTGCTTTTGCCTAATAAGCCCAGTAATACTATGCTATACATCTTTCTTTATTTCTCTCTCTGGCCTAGTGAGGCAGAGAGCGAGTGAGGGATGAGTAGCGAGGGAGAGACGAAGAAAGTATAATTCAGAGATGGAGCCGTTGTAAGAGTATCCCTTATTTAGACATGCCCTGCAGAGCACCAGCACAATTAAAATGATTCATACTCGCCATAACTCGATAAATATTACACACAGCTTAATCAAAAATGCATATCCGTTTCACCTCGTGCCGTATCCTGAATGTATGCCGTCAGACAGATAGGAGGAGAGAGTGTGGGAGCATGTTAAAATATTCACTGCCGTGGTTAAGAGATTAAAATGCCCTCATTAGGAAAGCTGAACTTTGTAGAGGTCACTGTGTTCCACACCACCTGGAACCTTATTTTAGCCCAAAGGACTGATTAACATTGTGCCGGGAACGCCACTGAAGTTATAGACCCCGTTACTGGCCTGTTTGCATTTGTTTTCACCCTCCTGCTTTTAAAACAGGGCCAATCAGGCTAAACGGATAGAAGAGCAAAACTAATAAGCCAATTAAAGCAGAGGACGGTGAAGCTTAGCATGCAGCTTTGTTAATGGAGCTTATGTGTGTTCCTATGTCCAGTGTATGTTTTGTTTATTGATTTTAGAGCTTTAATAACTGATAATTCGCCTCCTCTGGAGATTCTGTTAATTAGAATGCTTTAGAGAAGTTATGCATTTTTCCTTCATGGAGCCACAGTGAAAGAACATTTTCACTTGTGTTTGTTATTTTATGACACTCCCTACTTGAAGAACTACATTTGGACACCGATTGCTCAGCACATGCATGTTTTAGTACCATGATCAATGCTGTGTCCACACTGATAGATTCAGTTTGCATTAATCACTTAATTAGATCATATATGGATGCACTAAATCAGAGAGGGACTAGTATACAACAGTCTGCTCTTACTAAACCTGATTTACTTAATGGATGCCATTTGAGATGAGTCATAAGCAGAGATGCACAGTAATTTATGTACGACGATGCCACCTGTATGAGATGAAGCCGTGCGCTCGCCTTAGCATCAATAAAACCAGAATAAAGTGATAAATCCTTCCATGTTAATCTGCAGTTTTGTCCTAACCAGGGATCACATGTGCATTTACATGCATTTATTCTTTTGACAGTTGTAGTGCATAATATTGCATTCATTTTTGGGGGGTTTTGGTCTGTATTTTGGTGTGCAGTTATAAAAAGATACAGTCTGCGTTTAACACACCACTCTTGACAGGTTTTATTTATCTAATGTAGGAAGTTATTGATGCATTTCTAGTTTAATACTGTATTACTGGTGAAACTCGCTCTGTCCATGTGAATATGATGGCACATATTTTCAACTGGACAAACTGGAATTGCACACTTTTTCAAGCTTAAAGTCTGATTTCTGGTGCTATTTTATTGCATTTTTTCCAAATAAGAAGTTGATTGGAACACAGCTTATCGCTGTATTTTCTGGAAGCCCTTTTACATCTCAGATTAACATAAACTGATTTAATTTCTCAAAAACTTTATTACCTGTTGTTGTGATTTTATAATTATTTTAAGTAAATAAATTAAATTGGTCACACTTTATTTTAAGGTCCATTTCTCACGATTAGCAAACCATTAACTATGACTTTTGCCTCAATTTCCTAATTTCCTGCTTATTAATAGTTGGTAAGGTAGTTGTTAAGTTGAGCTATTGGGGATGTAGAATATGGTCATGCAGAATATGTGTTTTATAAGTATAAACAGCCAATATGTTCATAATAGGCATGCTTATAAGCAACTAATTAATAGTGAGAATTGGTCTCTATACTAAAGTGTTACTGTTAAATCTCTTCACGGTTACTTTCATAGCTTAAAATGTTTTGCAACTTTATATCTCACAGTTGTGATTTTGTCTTACAACATGACTGTACATTTTAACTTAATCCGGTAATTCTTTTTTTCTTTCTTTTTTGAGCTGAAAATGGGCTTCTTTAGCTTTCAAAGAGTACAGGTAAATTACTTGGCGCTTAAAACTTGTCACGTTTTGTTTGGTTAAAGCCATGAGGACGTTGTGCTTGGAAGAACTGCTGATTGTTGCTGAGATTGCAATGGATGCCAATTCATGCCTCTGATAAACTATTCAGGAAGCATCTCCTCATCTATTTCCCATTTTCAGAGAGAGGGAGAGGGCAGATGGATCGAGAGAAAGAGAACCAATCTATCTGTGGTGCACCTGTGTTTTGGGGCTTGAAAAGCAGCTTTCCCAGCTTTTTTGCGTGAAGGCGTGGCAGCCAATCAGAGCTAATGACCAGGTTGCTTTGCTCATCAGCGATCGCCGGGTGGATGGACCATCTCAGTGCCTGCGTTTGGTTTAGCCACGCAGCTCATGTGCTACCAGCTGGAGTACCACACAAACTGCCTGATTAAAAGTAGCCCTCTCAAGGCCCCTGAGTTCTCATCCTGAATGCCAAACTACAGGACTCCGGGACCGAAATGATAATGTGTTGAAGCAGCTTTGCCAAATATAGAATGAAGCTGATGGAGCATGAGCATATAATTGTTTAAATCGCTGTGCACAAATAAATATAATTGTTTAAATTGGTTCTTGATACATATGGCAGTCCTTCTCTGCAGTCTCTATATAATGTTTTTTTTTTAATTGTAATATTTAATTCATTTTAATTATATAAAAATTATATATATATATATATATATATATCAAATCAAAAATTATTCAGACACCATATATAATTTTTTATATTTTTTTACTAGTGGGTGCAGGACACTTTAGTTAATTTACACAAGTGAGGATAGCAAAATAAAGTAAACTGTCACATACCCAAAAATTCTTCATACAGTGGACTTCCAGTAAAATTACAAATTTGGGACCAAAAATTATTCAGACATTTTGACCTGACCATGTTTTGCTTAAGTGTTTTTCTTTAATTGCTAATGCGAACTTTTTACACCACAGATTAAACTAAATTAAGCATTGCTTGGTAATTGGTTGGCCTAAATTGGTATTATCTAATTGTGTACTTAAATTTTACATTTGACAGTTATTTAACCTAATTTATTTCATACCTTTCTATCAAAGTTCTATCTGACATTGTCAAGATGAATTTGAAGTTCTTGTCAAATTGTATTACCGTTTTCTAAACTATAGCGAATAAACTATGATAATGTGAGAATTGTTGAAGGTGTCTGAATAAATTTTGGTTTGACTGTGTTTTGACGTTTTTAAATTTTTTTGGCAAATGACTGGAAAAGTCATGGACATTCACTGGTGGGAATTCTGAACTTAGATTTATAATTGCATTAGTTAGAAGCCAACTCAATTTTGAAGTGTTAGCCCAAATATCTTCATCTGTGCATCACTACTTCAAGCCGATTAGAGTCCAGAACTTTCTGAGAGAGAAAGAAAGGTAGAGATTTCTTTGTCTTCTTAACAGCTCCAGGAGACACCTGAGCAATAGCTTTCAGAGTTCCACAAAGCCCTGGCAACCGACACAGGAAATGGGAATGTTTTTACGAAGGCGCTCCCGAGAACAAGTTCTGAGGTGAAATTAACCGCACGATCACCGGTCTTTAAAAACCCTGCTAAAATTCTTCAAACGAACTTCAAAACTCCCTCTGGTGGTCGCATCTCTTGGTCTAAAGCTGCGTTTGATGGACGAGCCTGAGAGAGACAGACAGACAGACAGAGACATTTAAAAGCAGCTTTGCTTATGTTAGTCCATATGGCGGCTTTCTGCTGCCTGATTCGCGGCACAAACGCATCCTTGAATTTCAAGCGATGGTTTGGGATTCTATTATAAGGAATCCTCATTTCCATTGCCTCTGTTCTTTGACCTACAGAGGATTACTGTGTCGCCCTCTGCATGGCTTGCTGTTTCATTCCCGCACACAGGCCTGTGAAAGATCACATCAGTTAGTTCAATTACTGAAGCCATAAAGAGCGCCGTGCATCTGCGTGCGTGTGAACGAGTCGCGAAAACCCACCCTATGCAAAAAACATGCTGTCTATCTCTCTCGCTCCAGAGCGAGCCAGAAAGAGCAGACGCATCTCTCGGCTTTGATTCCCCTCTGGGTCTCTCTGACTGCCTTTATAGTGAGCACTGGTGCTGTCAGCGGCTGTGTGTCTCTCCGCTCACCGCAGAGTTCACGGTGAAGGTTTTGAAGCGGTGACACTGCGTCTGCGCTGATAACAGTGTGAAATTAAAATCCCTCTTTCTGATGACGAAGAGGGCTGTTTCGCTAATCCTCAGGGGTTTGGGGATTTTTTTTCCACCTTAGTGTGCAAGGGGACGAGTGCCGGTTGGAGGGGTTGGAGGTGCTGGACTAGTGTTGGGAATCAAGAACCACTTCAGTCATGTTTCGGTTGTGAATTTGCTGTCTGGATTGAATTTTGTGAGAGGAGGAATCAGTACGGAGACAATATTAGACACATCATCACAATTGTCCAATTCGTGAGCACATGATTCTCATTGGATTTTATATGAATTGACCTTGAACATATGTGTAATTCAGGTTATAACATTTTTGTATTAAAGTACATAGATATGTTAGCCAAAACATTGTTTTTATTTAAAATACATTTATTTTATTACTAATATTTATTAATGTTTTAATAAATTCATATAATTAAAAACTTTAATATAAATAACATTTCATAAAACGTTTTTGTTTTTTAATATACACTACTGTTCAAAAGTTTGGGGTCAGTATTTTCTTTTTTTATTTCTTTTTTTTTAAGAAATATTAATCAAAGATGCATTAAACTGATCAAAAGTTGATCTTTTGAACTTTCTATGCATTACATAATATTGAAAATGTATCCACACAAATATTAGGCAGCATAATTTTTTTTGGTAACACTTTAGAAGGGAACATATATTCACTATTAAATAAGAGTTTTACCTCAATAGAAGTCTAATGTGCTGCTTATTAATAGTTAGTAAGGTAGTTGTTAAGTTTAGGTATGGGGTAGTAGGATTATGGGACCTAAAATATGGTCATGCAGAATAAGGCATTAATATGCGCTTTATAAGTACTAATAAACAGCCAGTGTGCTAGTGATAAAGAACATTTTAAATAAGTTAATTGAAATAAAAGAAACGATAACTGAAATAAAAAATAATAAAACTTCAGTTAGCTGCCAAGACAACATTTCTCATTTTTGTTTAGTTTAACTTTAAAAAAAAAAAAAAAAAAAGTCTATATACAATATTTTTTTTCTCTTCTGTGTCTGTCTGTATATATATATATATATATATATATATATATATATATATATATATATATATATATATACATAATAACCCTTGTTTCTATTTTCATACTTTTGACCTAGTTTGCAGCCAATAATTAACAGATAATTTGTATCACTGGTCAACGCTGATTGTCCTGAGTACTTTTTCCTTATAGTGATGTCTCAAAGCAATCACCAGGATTTTTCTTCTGGTCTAAGCTTAAATACATGTTTCTTCTTTGGTTTCTTTTACTATTTTCACTGTGTCTTCCTGATTTCTTGCTAACTAGTAACCTATTTCTGCAGTGCCTTTTATGTAGAAAGGAGAGGTGACATGTCTTACTGTACATTACTTGGTACACATTAGATTAGGAAACACTATTCACTAACTACTACTGTACAACAATTACCTTATTTACTATAAACAAACAGCAAATTAGGAGATTATTGATTAGTTAATAGTGAACATGTGTTTCCTAATCAAAAGTGTTTTTTTATTAGTGCTTATTCTTATTCTTAATATATATCTTATTGAATATCTTATTCACTCTTTTACATTCATTCATTCAGAAGACGCTTGTATCCAAAACAACTTACATTCAATTCAAGCTCTACATTTTATCAGTTCTTACATTAACTCATGACCTTGGCATGGCTAGCGCCATGCTTTAGTGTTTGAGCTACAGGAATGCAATTTCTAAAAGAAGAAGAAGAAAAAGAGTGAATATTTTCAATCAAACAAAATAGTAACTGCTTCATCTTTAACCTTTCTTGTCAGTTGACATCAACAAGGCTGCATGCACAAACAAACAACTAAATAAATAATTAAATAATGTTTTACCAGTAATATGACATGATTCGATTAAATTATAATGCACAAAATCAGGTCCTACCCCATTTTTTACACTACTCTTTAAAAGTTTAGGTTTGTTAAGATTTGTGATGTTTTTGACCCTTTATGCTTACCAAAGCGTTATTTATTTTTTTAAACATGCAATGAAATAATAATATTGGAATGTTTTATTAATGTTAATGATTGGAAAATATTTCAAAATGAAAATAGTCTGTTACAGTGTATTTTTAAAATGTAATTTATTCCTGTGGCAAAGCTGAATTTTTAGCATTAGCCATTACTCCAGTCTTCAGTGTCACGTGATCCTTCAGAAATCAGGAATATGACATGTTAGAACAAGAAACATCTTTTTACTCAGTTGCACTATAGAAATAGGACCACCAGAGAGGAGTGAGAGCTCTGGGCTCTGCTGTTTCTGCATGAGGTTGGAGCAGTGACTATTTTCGGTGAACATGTGCTGCGATGTGCTATGTAAAACTCATAGAAAGCTCAGCACCCATGTTAAATTCATAGACACTCGAGGAAAATAGACGAAAAGCTTTCAGCATGGACTCGATCTGCTGAACTCGCATCTTTCTTTAGATGCTGCTTTACTTGTATCAAGGAAATTCTCTTAACACATGACCTTGTACAGAGCTTTTAATAATCCCATATGCTGTACAGTGATTAATACATTTAAGTGAGTTAATGCATTTATTTATTTATTTTTTTTGCCTTTGAAGTAAAATATGAATTCATCATATCTCATTTTTTAAGTTTTGTTTCTGCATGAGGTTGGAGCAGTGACTATTTTCGGTGAACATGTGCTGCGATGTGCTATGTAAAACTCATAGAAAGCTCAGCACCCATGTTAAATTCATAGACACTCGAGGAAAATAGACGAAAAGCTTTCAGCATGGACTCGATCTGCTGAACTCGCATCTTTCTTTAGATGCTGCTTTACTTGTATCAAGGAAATTCTCTTAACACATGACCTTGTACAGAGCTTTTAATAATCCCATATGCTGTACAGTGATTAATACATTTAAGTGAGTTAATGCATTTAGTTTTTTTTTTTTTTTTGCCTTTGAAGTAAAATATGAATTCATCATATCTCATTTTTTAAGTTTTTTTTTTTTTTTTTGCAAGCATATCCTAAGTTGGCTGACCAAGGTTGTTTCCCAACAAACTAAACGACCCTTCATTTGCATGTGTAATCAGAATGCCGTGGGCTTAGGAATCCTGCCTCGATTAGCACCATGTTTTCCCTTCTATTAGATATATTTATTGCCATTTACTAATTGGTATCCTTCTCTCTTCCTCTCTCTTTTCTCCTCACTGTTTCGTTGGATGCTCTGATGATGGCAATAACCTCTTCCACGTTCTCTTCTAATCCAAGGTAAGACATTGAATTAACATTTTCCTCCCAGCCTCCTGCAACTCCAGACTAGGTAATGAGGCTGTTTTAACTGAGATAGATTGACATGAGACATCTTTTTGAGAAGACTCCAAGAAAATTCGCTCCAGGGGTTGGACCGTCCGGTTTGAGCCATGCCAGCTGGCCTGAGAGGCGCTCTCCTCAGATCAATGCTCTGCTTCAAGTGCCATTAAGTATTCCTTCAGAGGCTCATGTAAACATTTATCAGGAACCCAAAGCTCGAATTTACTGTTGGGCTCAGTTTCTGACACATTGACCTCTATTCACTTCTATGATGTCATCTATCTATCTATCTATCTATCTATCTATCTATCTATCTATCTATCTATCTATCTATCTATCTATCTATCTATCTATCTATCTATTGTTCTATCTATCTATCTATTGTTCTATCGTTCTATCATTCCATCCATCTGTCCATCCATCCTTCTGTTCTATGTACTGTTCTTTCTATCAATATTTGTTTTGTTCTGTCATTCTATCTATCATTCTGTTGTTCTATCTACTGTTCTTTCTATCATTCTATCGTTCTATCAATCAATTTGTCTTTCTATCATTCAATCTATTGTTTTATCTTCTATGTATCATGCTATGTCCCATTCTAGCTATCTATTATTCTATCATTCTATTTACCATTATTTCTGTCAACATTCTATCAATCTATCTATAAATCGGTCATATATATTTATTGTTTTATATATCATTCTATCTCTGTCTCTCTCACTATAGTGATTTTGTTCAATTAGGGATTCATTGCGTTCATTTCTTTCTAGAAAGTCCCCCCCCCCCCACTATTTTGCATTTCTTATCCTTTTTTCCATAAATCTCTT
>NW_015505339.1:2639642-2693796 GCF_001515645.1 Sinocyclocheilus grahami | reverse complement strand
ATCTATCTATCTATCTATCTATCTATCTATCTATCTATCTATCTATTGTTCTATCTATCTATTGTTCTATCTATCTATCTATTGTTCTATCGTTCTATCATTCCATCCATCCATCCTTCCCCCCCCCCCCCAATATTTTGCATTGCATAGCCTTTTTTACAATAATCTCATCACAATTAGTTCAGACTGCAAACCCACATTCACTTCTCCTTCTGGCACTGGAGATTCAGCAGCCCCTGAAAATCGGTGCAGTAGATGAAGTAGAAATTCTACTTTGCAATACACAATTCACACTAAATAATAAAACTAGTGAGGATAGTGACATTTACTTTTTGTTTTGCATTTCTTCCTGTACTCAAAGAGCCATAAATGTGTCTGTAGAGATTACTGATACTCGCTGGTTTTGTTGCTGTGAGTGTGTTGGTGTGAAAGTGTATGTTCAGCTGTGGTCTGCCCTAGTGAATTTCCTCCTGTTTGATCATTATTTGGCAAAGCATGAATGTCCTTCCCTTCACTTTCAGCTACACTTCACTGTACGCCCCACGGGACCCAAAAATGCCTTCTGATTGGCATCTTCTGATGTCCCCCACTGTGGCACGGCTCTTTTCTTTTCCTTTTATTATGTCTCACCTTCACTCGTTCCCCTTTCGTCCAGTCTTTCTTTATGCTTAACATGCTTCCCAGGATATGCAAAGTACTACTATCTAAGACAAAATAAGATGCAGAACTGATAAAATGCAATCTGAAAGAACCTGACTCTCTTGATGAAATACGGCATCTGGCCAGACGCTCTTATTCAAAACCAGAGCTGCTGGCTTGACATTTCCACTTCACGCTATATTCCTTTTTTATTCCTAAAAAGGACAAATCTCTCACTTTAATCAGGGTTGAGACACAACTTTGTTAGAGTCTGGTGGAAATATAGCCGTATTTGAGCTGACAACAGGCCGTGAGCATCTGTGTCTCCGATTAGAAATGTGTAGAGAGAATCCCTGAGTAAGCAACTAAATAATGGCCCATTGGAAACATCACAACACAACAAGACAGATTCAATATAAAGAGATGAAATCTATTTTGAGGGGGAAAAAAGTATATTGGGTAACAACGGCAGTGAGCGGTGATGCAGGCGTGTTTTTGCACAGGGATGTGGAAAAATGAACAAAGCAGACAGGGTTACATCAGACAGAGATAGTGGGGATTTTTTTGACACGAATCTTAATGGATTCAGAAACAAAGTGTTGCATGTTTAGCATTCTGAACTGTTTTGACATTTAAAAAAGCAGGATAACTTAGTGCCTAAGCGAACTACAGAGTGTATATGAAATACTTAGTTAGGATTGTATTGATTTTATAATGTATACTACTATACTTTTTCTATCTATCTATCTATCCATCCATCCATCCATCCATCCAGAAAGTTCTTTAAAAAAATAAGTTTGTATTGTTTATTGGAAATAAAATATATTTATATAATATTGCACTAGCAATAAATTTCCCAATATCCTTCCTTCCTTCCTTCCTTCCTTCCTTCCTTCCTTCCTCCTTCCTCAAACGATATCCAAAAATCCTTAGATTATATGTGTATTAGGTGGATGAAAGATAAAGTATATTTTTATTTAGAATATCATGCACTGATGGCTACACCAGAGACTTTTATAAAAAAACAAACTTTTATTCATGTTGTCAAAGTGCACTGTTTCTCTGGAATATTCCGGCTCTGAAATGATTTTTTGTCATGTTCAATATCTGTTAGTCATCTCTTTCCCTCCTGTTGTGTGGCAGACTCGCAAAAACAGCGATGTAACGCTTCCTGATTGATAGGAGAAAAAAAGGGAAAAAAGACTTTTAAAGGAATCCCCCATTGGGAAAATGTGATGTGAGCAATTTCTCACCTCGAGCGGCTTTGTGAATGCGTGCATTAGCGTTAGAGCTTTCTCCACACTTCTGCTTATGTGTGAGTCTAATAGCTATGTACACACTGACGGCGCTTTAGCAAACCCTGACACTAACAACATTGCACGCCGCATTCTCAGCATAGGCATGTTTTGTTGTTTAGCTTCTGTGATTACTGATTTTACTGATGAAAAACAGACATATTTTGGAATAACTTTGTGTTAAGTTAACATATATTGTGCAAAATAGAAAACTTCCAAATAAATACATAAAGAAATTCCCTCTGGATGTTACACTGGAAATAATCTCATAGATGTCTGGCAGACAAAATTTGCTTTGTTGTTGATGCCGTCTGAGAGGAGCTTTTTTTATGTTACTTAACTGAAATAATACAAATCCCTTCTACTGAAATATTTAATATTTACTATTTTTTATACTTAATTAAATTAAGTGAACACAAATCCCTACTACTGAAATCTCTAATGATTAGTAGTTTTATTTTGTTGTGTTTTAACCCAGTCAGATATGTTTGTTACTCTACTGAAATAAGTGAAATAATAAAAATCCCTACTACTCAATAATTACTGTTTATTATTTACACAATACACACACTTTCTGAAGATAATGTGTGTGTTTGGGGGGGGGGGGGGGTTACTATGAGGAATTACTATTGCTAGGATGTTGATTCATGTCCATATAACTAATCGTGCTGGATGAGTTTAATACACACTGTAGGGTCAAAGTCTGAGCAGTAGTACTAGTGAAGTTTGCCTTAATTATAAAAAGGCAATTATAATAGAACACCAGTAAAACACCTTAAATGTCAGTTCACATGCTGTTAGAGTGTTTATGTAAAGCTGTTGTTTGGTTCATTAAATACACTCACGCAATCAACGTAGAAAAGTGTCCGTATGCTGCATGAAGCCACGGCTCTATATATCTAACGGCGTCTTTTCCTGTCATTCAGAGACAATTAGCCACTTGTGAGTTTACGGAACGTGTTCTTCGTTTGTTGATAAAGGCTGTCAGCTCGCTTTGTGTGAGTGTGTGTGAGCGTGTGCGTGTGTGTCATGCTGACATGCTGTAATTGCGAGCGGGAGTTGAATCATCTGTGAATCAGCTCTTGTATCATAACTCATCTCGGCCCCTATCTGTGACCTTTTCTTGTCGACGCTCTTAATATGATGGCTAGACACTGGAGCTCTGAACAGGTACAGATCCATGATTCACTGGCAGGCCCCTATTTCTGCCTGTTCTGTCGAAAAGGCCAAGCCAAGTGTTGTCAAGGCCAGTAAACAATGGCAAAGTGACACTTGTGGAGAAGGTTTCTGAGCACAACCTCTGCAATTAGGGCTGCTGTTGATATTTTTGCATGCTGGAGAACTTGTCGGTGAGACCAGTGCTGTGTTGTACTAGGATTGCATGATATACCTGTGCAAAAAAACGTAAAGGTATGATACCATCATTTTGTAAATGTTTGTTAGTTAGTGCTTTGTTTGTTAGTTAGTTAGTTGTTAGATTGGTTTGTTTGTTTGTAATAATAATAATGATTGTTGTTGTTGCTGTTGTTTTGTTTGTGGTTGTCCATATTACATGAAAAATAATAATAAATATAAATGTGGTAAATGTCTAAAAGTATTATTATTATCATTGATAAAACAACAGCAACAAAACTAATAACAACACATTTGCTGTTAATCATATTTAAATGTGTTACTATTTTAATGTAATAATAACAACCACAACATCAGCAACAAAACTAATAACAACAACATAAAAATAGTAATACATTTAAATATGATAAATGCCAAATGTGTTGTTATTATTATTATTATTATTATTATTATGTAAGAATGTAAATACATAATAGATTAGAAAGATTATAATAAATGTCATTAATCATTTTAGTAATGACTATCTATAATAATTAATACTATCAATAACACTGCATAGAAATAATAATAATAATAGTTGTCGCTGCTGTTATGTTTGTTGTTGTTACATAAAAATAGTAATAAATATAAATACAATAAATGTCTAAAGTAGTATTATTAGTAGTAGTATTATTGGTTTTGTTGCTGTTGACGTGGCTGTTGTTGTTATTACATAAAAAATAGTAATAAATAAATATGATAAATGTCAAATATATTATTATTATTATCATCATCATTATTAATAATAATAAAACTACTATGTAAAATATAAATACATATTAGATTATAATACATTTCATTAATAATATTAGTAATAACAATAATATCAATATTAATTAAAACTATCAATAACAGTGTATGCCTAAAGTTGAAAATAAATGATGTTTATAGTGAATGCCCTATGAATGGTCTTATTTTTACGATTTCGTTTTAATTTGTTTTACTTACTTGTTTTTGACATATCCGCCCGAACTACAAACTTTCCAGTGATGTCTGTGAGAAAGATATATTCACTCGACAAGCTCGCGCATCTGGGCCGCCGCGCGCTCAATCCACTTTGTTTATCAGCTCACACACATCAGCTATACAGGCATTACATTATATTCATTGCATACATATACTTCATAGTAGACATCCATAACTCCTCTGTTTCTTTGTTTGAATATGGCGCTTATCACATGCTGTTTGGTATCGGGGCATTTTAACGAGTACGAGTACGAGTACAGGAGGCCAGTATCGGGCCCGATACCGATACCAGTATCGGTGCATCCCTAATAACAATAATGTTATTTATTTAATATCATTTATTATTAACATTTCTGTTTTTAATAATAATAATTATAATATTAATGGTGTTAACTGTGGTCCATGCAATGCAAATCTACCCCGCATATTCAATAGTCTACACATCATCTTTTTTTTCTGTAGTTTGATTAAGCTAGCCAAACATTATGTTAAAAGTTTATCAGTTGTCTGAGGCTGTGTATTTTTTGACTTGTATCGTTACTGAGGTACCAGAGCTGATATTGTACCAAAGTCGACATTTTGCTACCTTGTTTCCGGCACACAGAATGCTGAACTTGTATAATAGCCGTTTGCGGAGAAATTCGTTGTGCAGACTTTAAAAATGTTGGCACAGTACTAACCCAGTAATCAGTTAGTAATCAGCAGGGAAAAGGCTTCAGCGCTCATTCATTAGGCCCAGCATTAATATAAAGCTTGTTATTAAACCGCTTTACTCATTACCGATGACTGTTTCCATTAGGCAGGGAGAGTGGGTTTGACCCCATGAGTGGATTGTCAAATGAGGTGCACGGAATGCTATGGATAATAAAATCCAATTGACCCCTCTGAGGGATCACAGGACGAGTATTCTCTCCATTCCTTGAAGTCCTGCCAGCTATTCCAAGTCATTATATCTAAGCGTTTTCCAGTGTAGCTTCGCTCTCTTATTGCAAGCTGGTTTTCATTGTCCTACGATTATACCTTAGAGACAACAAACCTGGTGATAACCCCCTATGTTGCATTTTTTTTCCTGTTGATTTATTTAACTCCTGGGCCCTCTTTAAAAAAAGTAATTAAAATATGGTAATGACAGGAAGATGAATGAGAAAATTGTGTTTGACTAGGCTTCTCCGAGCCGTCACAAAACCTTGGCAGACACTGATAGAGCAGGAACCGGGAGCGGGAGAGAGCGAGAGATGGAGGTGCACTGTTAGAATGCCAAATCATTTCACGCTGCAAACACAACAAGCAGTTCGACGCATACGAAGAGAAACACACAAATATACAAGCGGCGGTGCACACACTCTCTCAAACGCACGGTTGCATCTGGAGAGAGGGAAAACTCATTAGCACGCAGGAGGAAAAAAACGTTTGCCGCCACAAACAACAAGCAGCGAAAATCAAAAACAAAGACCAGCTCAGTGACTCTGCAAACAATCGCTCCGGCTATGGGGTTAGCATCCCAATGTTCCTTTCAACTGCCTCCTTTTTAACATCTGTAAAGGAAGTTTCTTTTTCTTTTTAACTTCCCTCCTCAAAAATAAAGATGAGCTTACTCTCTAGAACATTTTAGTAGTCAATGCCAATTTGAATACAACAGCAAAGATTATAATGCTACTAAATACAGTGCTTTATGTGATGTATGTCATTTTCAATTTAAAATAGTTCCTTAGTTTAATTCGCAGAGACATTTTTTTAGGCTGATTGATTTCCTCGTTAGTTTGGAGGCGGAACTGACAGCAAACGGAAACCTGTTTGTTCAGTGATCATTTTTCAGTTCCACATGACTCAAGTTAGTAAATTGAAAATTTACTAAAATTTGAAAATCCTTATAATATAATGTTTCCTGACTCTTCAACACTTTTAGATGCATTATATGCTACAGACTTTGCAGACTTGCTTACAAGACTTGACCAATTCCACGAAGCACCATCTGGTCCCAGTTGCTATGTAGTACTTAAGCTTTAGGTACAATGTACTTATTGTGTTCATGATGAATTGCAAAACACTTTTGCTGCTATTGAGGTGGGATACGGATAAAGATAGGACAGGTTTAGTAAAATGGTTAGATTTAAATGTCGGTTAAAAAGTAGTTGTATTTAAAAAATGTACTGTAGTTATAGATGTAAATACATAAATGAATTACAGATTTTGTAACATGCAGGGATTTTTTAAAATTTAAGTAAAGTGTAAAAACATGCAAAGTATATACACAGAAAGTACATTGTAGAAAATTATTAATTTCAATGTAGTTAAAGAGTAGTTAAATTATGAAATATTTAGGGCTGCCCTCGACTAAGGTTTTTTTCTGGTCGACTAGTAGTCGTTCATTTTAAGCATTACTCGACTAATCGCAAGTTTATTAATAAAACATTTAAATCATTATAATGAGCCTTTAATTGCCTACATAGCCTAATAAGTGCTCAAGCACACACATAAAGCTTGCCACAGCATACCGACAGAAGTAATGATTATGAATGTGTCAGGAAAAAACAGTATAGAGGCTGTATTAACATTAATAATTCACTGATAAACAAGTGCTTACTTTGATTCAGTTTAAGAGATGAAGTCGGCGATACTGACTCGTCATCTCTGCAGTAGTGATGCGCCTGTATACATGTTACGACTTACATAGCTAATCTGAGAATATTTGTTTTCCATTTGAATTGGTTAATTTGAAAGTAGACATTTGTGACCCTCTCTGTGAAATCCAGGCTAAAGTCTCAGAATCTAATTATGAGATAACAAGCATCAAAGTTTGATTTCAACCATTAATTTTACTATGATTTCAATCTTTGACATGGTCTTACTCAGTCAGTAATAAAGATGTCAATGTTACATTTTCACAGAATGTTCTTTACCTTATGAAGCATGATTTTATGTAGAAAACAGTAAATCACCAAAAAATGACTTTAGCTGGGTTTTCACATACAGTGTCACTTTTCACTCTCTATTAAGATATATTTTTAATATCTGTAAGGCAAAGATATACACAGAGTTTCGCGCCCAAGTTCACAAAGACCGAGATGGCAGAAAGTGCATCCTGTTTGCTTTCATTATTTTACAAAAGCGAGTTTTGTTGTTATTGTGGGAGCACACAAATAAACATAGTCTTTACAGATTTGAAAGATGTATTAATCTTATCTGTATGACCAAAAATTACGGAGTATTTTAAGAGCAAGTGAGCGCAGCTGCGCCTCCATCTGTCCTGCAGTGAGCGCCACTGTTCAGCTTCCGCACAGACACTTGAACAGTGCACATTTCTCTAGGTAAACATTAGATTGAGCAGCCATGTAAAGTTGATAATACTTACATATTTCAGATGATAAGCCATGGTGGATGAATGATAGGCAAGCGTTTGGATGTCCTGACCAATGTAGGCTACTGTATTACCATAGACCAGCCGTTAACGATCTGCGTGACTTCGCCACTGTGGAATTTTTTTCTTCTGCGACGAAGTGACTAATAAAATTTTGGTCGACCAAGCCTCTTATTTTTTAACAAAAAAATATTTTTCAAATAATTAAAAAATGTCTTTACTGTCACTTTTGACCAGTTTAATGCATCTTAGAATAAAAATATTAATTTCTCAAAAAATCTCAATCAAAAACCATTATCAAATCAGTTTTTGGAAACCTTTTTTTTTGCAGGGTTCTTTGAATTTGATTTATTTAAGCAAAACATATTTTTCAACTAATTTAAAAATGTCTTTACTGTCACTTTTGACCAGTTTAATGCATCTTTGTTGAATAAAAATATTAATTTCTCAAAAAATCTAAATCAAAAACCATTATCAAATCATTTAACTGGAGAAAAAAAAGAAATATATTTACTCTGCTCCATTTTATTCCTCGTAAGTAGTGGAGGATACATTTATGTTGCCTTCAAAAATTGACTAGATAAAGGAACCTGAGTATCTTGTTCTCACCATAAAATTGACCGTGACGAGAAAGGGGAAAATAATAGATTAATTGTTCAGCTTATGTTACATTCTGATCCCACCCCCAAATCCATCCCAGCATTCAGAAATCTTCTTAAGGATAACTAGCTATCATAGAAAGTTTGGAGGATCGTGACGAATTCCCGAGGTAATCCCTGGATAAGGATTATGTTTGCAGTGTACTTTTGCATAATGCAATGTGATCATGTCTATCAAACCGAAAGGATTTCAATTATTTTCCAGAGTGGAGTTTGCCCAAGGATGAGAACAGGCGACACGGCTGCGCTTTGGGCAAGGTGCACAGGGCGGCCGTCCGTTTGTGCCAACGTTTGTACATTTTGCACAGCGGTGTTCATTTTGCATGCCGGCGTTCCTTTGAAGTCTAGCGGTGGGTAAGTTCCACAGAATTGAAGGCCACGCTGTGCTGCCTGGGAAAGCGTAGTTGGAAAGAATGTAGATCAGGTTAACACACCTCTTGTGGAAGAACTCTTGTTATGGCTCTCGTCAAAAGAGAGAGAGAGCACTCCAACAAGTCTGGCTGGGAAAGGAGAACACGGTTAGCAATATTGCGGACACCTAGACTGTGAATTGTAAAAAAAATTACAAATTTGATTAATCAGTTTCTTGTAAAAGGGAGCGGGAAGTCCAGTTACGGCGGTGAAATAGAATTTCGGGATGAAAGAAATAAAAAGGCAGTGGAAGGAAGAAGTCTGTAAAAGTGTGGAATGAGGAAACAGTGGCAGGCGAGGGAGGAAGGAGGAGGCTTGGATAAATGTAGAAAGCCTACACACCTTCACCTGACTTTATTACTGTATCGACTGAAACGTTCATATCCCCCAGAATTCTCTGCCACTCGACACTAAACCGGGGCCCATTTTTTGACATGTTGATTGCTTTGCGCCATGTATTATTCAACGGCGGTAATTATTCTGCTGTTTAGTTTTAGGCCGAGAGTGGAGGAAGCTTTTCTGTGCATTTTTTTTTAAAGGTATTGCTGATAATATCAGTACTGGAAGAACGGCGTAGAAAAAGACAACGGTTCTCCACGTGGCAAAGACGGTGTGTGTGCGTGAGAGTATTTCCCGGTGAGCTAATCCTAGAAGGAGATCAAAGTGAGATTCTGAAAATCTTTATCTAGCAAGACCAAGAAAGCTCTGATGGGAAAAAAACAGAGTAGCGCTCCATTTTCAAGTTTAGAAGCAAATCAATGACAGCTAAATGTTGTCTTTTAATTCTGAGCATTTGTGCATTACGTAAGCTTGAGAATGCATTGTTTCTCGCTTAATATTTTTGGGTGATGCGTTGTGGCATTGTCTGAGGCTTTTCCCTGGCATAAGCTTCTGGCTGTCCATTTAAAAAACAAGGAGAGAGAGGTGCGTAGACGTATCAGAGCCACTCCAGCGATTAGATCTATTATTAGCGCAACAGCGGTTGCGGATTGATGCCACCCAATAGTTGTGTGTAAGCAGAAAAGCAGAGGAGTTTGCAAAACGTGAGCATCTCCTGGATTATAATAACCCTCATTAACATTTTCACACATGGCTAGCCAACAAACGAACATGGAGATCAACCTCTGCTGGCAGATTTATGACCCTCGGGAAGTTCGACCCGATGAGCTGGACTGAACAGGACAAAAAGACTCTTCTAAGCAGGGCTGTGCACCATTCAGAGTTGAATTAAATTCTAATTCAGTTCCTGAATTTGAATTAGAGTAGTAGTTGAGATGCAGATTTGCAATTGAAATTTGAATTCAGTTACTTTAAATTACTTTAATACATTTAGTATTCAGATATTTTATGTTATGCAAGTTAGTATGAGTCTGTGCATTAGTGGTGGGGGGTATTTTTCAGGAACTTTTTCCTCAGGTTACATCATTACACCAGTAGGTGGCGACAAGAGACTTTCTTTATGAATCAATCACTCAATAATTGATGAATTTAGTCGGTCTGAACAAAAAAATTATAAATTTGGAAATGAAACAAGTGACTGAGTTGCTGAATCATTTAGTTCCTGTTCACACCAAGGGTGATAACTATAACGATAACAATAACTATATAGTTTAATAATCATTCTAGTTCTATGAGATTTGTGGAGTCCATGCACAGCTGTGATGATAATGAGACAGAAGAACAATATCATTGAAATCATTTTAAATGTATTTTATCAGCTGATAAACAATACAAAAACATTGACAACTGATGTAACAATTCACTCAACTCCCCCTGCAATACAATTCAAATTATTATATCATTTAACAAAATAATATTTAAGACAAATTATTAATGAAAAGGTGTCCTTTTATTATTGCTTGGACAAAATGATGCACATTTCTTTGTGAAATTGAAATATATAACAAATAACAGAACTAAATTGAAATGTTTAAACAAACCCCAAATAAAAATTAATAACACAAATAAAAGAGATCTCTTCATATAATAAAATTTTGCCTCTTTCCATTTGAAATTAGGCAACCAACTGTATTTCAATCACAATCCAAACAAAGATGCTGCATGCATGCATAAATTAGATTGCATTATTCCGAAATTTGAAGCAAAGCAATGTTCTGACTTTAGTTTTGTGAAACTATACTACACAAAACATATCTGCATGAAACAAAAACAGCAGACTGGCTGAATGAGATGTAAATTCACACTCTGACAGCAGGTGGCGCTTATGAAACAGCAGCAATACAGCGTTTGCTTGGTTACTGCTGTAAGCAAAGCAGTGCTGTGCTTATAAACACTAATTTAATGTGCATTAGACAGAGGCAAGATAAAAAGAAAATACCATTTAGACTCTTCTAAAGACAGTCAGTTCGTCATATAAACATCTCAAACGATTTGAATCGTCACATATTTGTATCGATTTTCAACCAGCTCGGGATGCATCGTTACATCCCTTTTGACAGCCAATCAGAATCATCCTGATTTAAAGAGCTTGAACATTTAAAGCGGCAGACGATAAAACTGCAGCGTGATATCTTGTGTTGGTGTGGACGCTAATATAATTATCATTATAGTTATCTTTATAATTATTGTACTTTGTGTGAAAAGGGTTTCAGTCGAATGATTCTTTCAGAACACGTATTCATTCAAAGAATAAAACTAGTGACTCCGATTGATTCATTAAATCATTAGTCATTTGATTCCAGTACAGCTTCCCGTGTGGCGTGGGAGCCAATTCTTGCCAAACACTGGTTTCCTTGCATGAAGTTAATTAGTTATAAGCATGTTTTGATGCAGTTGTTGTTGCTTGTCATGCAGGCGGTGCGACTGCGCCAGCAGGACATTTTTCATCCTGCTTTGATGGAGTATCGAGAGTTTTGGGGTTTCCCCCATGAAGTTGCAAACAACCGCATTTGCCATTTTCATGCATACGTGCACCCGCATAGCGCAGCGCTGTGACGCTTCTCTCCGAGGAGAAGCTGTTTGCAGAGCGGCTTCTCATGTCTCTGTCACCTTGAGAGATCAGACCAGAGGCACTTTTCCCACCAAGCACTTCATTAGAGTGACAAACCACGTTCCAAGCTGTGCGCGAAACATCAGCGTCACCCAAAATTAGCGGTGACGAGGAAGGGAAAAGTAGTGCTGACTGACATCACCTGGGGGGCTCCGAGAACAGAGAACAGAGAAATACAGACTGGAAGAATCACACGTCTACCGCTATCCATCTCCCAGAGTTCTCCCGTCAAGTCTGTTTCTTCAGCAAGCTATTCTATCATCTTCCGTGGCCCGTTCGGCTGTACATTAATCATCATGCCTCAGGGAAGAGATTCTGCTGTCCACACTGGTCATCATGCAAAGGATTATGGATGTTCTATAAAGCGAGGCATGGGAAGGGTGGCTTCTTGGAGTTTCCTATGCTTTCTGTCCCTTTTTCGTTCGGTCTTGTGCCAGTCCGTTCTCCCGTGTTATTAATAGAGGTTTGGGTTTGAGAGGAGGAGCTCGATGGCTGATGACCTTAAGACAAAAGGGAGGTTACTCTTGCTGATTTGAGGAGCTGGAAATCCAATTTCCCATCCTCTGTTTTAATTTTCAGTCCTGATGGGGCAAAGAGATTGCCACTGTAATTGCCGGCGAACTTGTGCCATGTGCCAAAGCAGCAAAGCGTTGGCGTTTACCCACGAACGGTGAACTGATAGTGATCAGCTATCCAGAGTTCTCCAACCAAAGGCCTAATGTGATAACAGACTGATAAGTAATGAAAAGAAAAGGCCTTTAAATGTTTGCCAAGATTCCCACTGCGCCATGGCTTCCCTGTGGTTTGGAAAGGCACTCTGTGTTCAGTTAACTGAAAGAAACTCCACAGAGGTACAGCTCATTCTGGGATAGATAGTTCTCCGCCTTACTTGCTAGTTGATCATTAGATAGAAATATTATGCTACCATGCTCTCACCGAATAAAACTTTTTATTGGGGATTCAGTGACATTGATATCCTGCCAGATGCTGCTAAATATATTTGACAACACTTTATAATAAAGTACAATTCTTTAACATTATCTAAAGGCATCATAAATTATTAACATCAATATATTAATTAACAATCAGCAATTGTATGTTAAAATTAGATTAATCAGCTCTGTAGGCAATTTTCTCATCAAATCAAATTTTTGCTCATTATTCATTTCTGATATCTAACTATCTAACTAACGTTAATACATTGAGCCTTATTGTAAAGTGTCACCTTATAGTTATGTTATGAATAATTACCGATAAATGATATTACAAATCTATACTACTCTGAAAGTATAATAAATAAATAAATATAATTTAAAACACTGAAAATTGAAATGTTTGCCATTTTACACAGCTCTGTTTTCAATTATAAATGTGCACTTGAAGGGACAGCGTTTAAAAGGTTAAATCTTTGTCATGATACACTGCTTTCCCCTAAGTTAGTGCTAGATGTTCTTAATCTTAAAATGAAGTGTAAATGATTAAATCATCAGTGGTACAATAAATAAATATTGTGCATTACTGCTTTTTAACTAAATAAAATTTTACTTTCTTTGAGATTGTTTGTCATCCAAGCCTTTTGATCATTTACTAGCAATATGATTCTACCGTAACCACCTTAATTTGAACTTTTTAGATTTACATCATGTCGAAAGCGTATTATATTGCATCCTAAACATGGAAGCTACATCAGCAGCCATTATGGCAGTCTCATCCATTGCACCATAAAGCAGTGAGTGCAGTGGCTCATTACTCTGGTAGAGTACACAACAGTGGCATGTAATATATAATTTAACCATCCATGTTTCCCTGGCACTTTAATTTAAACAGCTCTGATAGTGAAGCACGTCTGTGCGGAGAGAATGGGCTGAGTAGGTTCTCCATGGAATTCCAGACAAATTATCTCCATGTCAGGAATCTCTGTTCTATTACGGTCTGCTTGTGATGTATAATTTACATTAAAGCAATGTATGTGTGTCTGATTGAATAGACGGAGAGCAGTTTAAATAAGTGAAGCTTTTAAGTGAGTGTGATTGGGAAGTGTTTGAAAATTGAACTTTTAAAGTGAGACGCACGCATGCAGACATTCAGAATGGCTCTCGCCGTCATCACGGCGGTAAACAGGAAATGCATTACTACTCAAGAAAACCGTCATTTGATGTGCTTGAGGAAACAGAGGCTGAAAAAAACATGTTTTCATCCTAGAATGGAATGTCAGAGGAGATAAACATCATGAACCGTTCCTTATATATTATTATGTGCAACAATTTGACGACCACAGAATTTAGATTAATAGCATTCAGCCCTCGGGAAGTAATTTCCTTTTGAGAAAGTGATTTGCATGCGGCGAGGAAAGGAGAGACCCTTTTTTTGCTGCTCTTTTGTGGTGTCAGCTAAAACTATTGGCATTTAAAGCAACTCCCCAAGGTTAATGAGCCCCTCCATTAACCCTCCCCCAGGGGAACGACAGAAGGGCATTCTGGGAGATGTAGTTGTAAAGTCAATCCACACTGACTCAGCATTCCATATTAAGTAATTTAGGGGCGAATACAAGTCTTTCCTAACTAGTCTGCTCCCTGGTCAAAATTAAAGATGATTTGTTGTGTTAATGAACAGGCCATTAGTGGTTCTGCTACAATAAACTCAAATACACACTAACAAGACCCGCATAATTTAGTGGCTCTGCACAAACCCTCATGACAACCTCCAGATGTTATAGAGTTTCATATTGTGCTCCATCATTTAAACAAGCAATTTTGTCAGCCGTGTACATATTTGAAATTATGAAAGCCAGTTCACACTATAAGAACGATAACTGTAAGGATAACTACTGTATATATTAGTTAGTGCCAAAGTCCTGTTGTCTGCTGCTTTAAAAAGTCAAGTGGATTCTAATTTACTGTCAACATTTTTATCAGTTCACCCAAAAATGTCATCATTTACTCAAGTTGTTCCAAACCTGTATGAGTTTCTTTCTTCTATTGAACACAAAAGAAGATGTTTTGAAAAATATGAGCAACCAAACAGTTGACACACCCCGCTGACTTCCATAGTATGCAAAAGTAAATGGAAGTCAGTGGGGATCAGAAAAGTGTTTTCTTAACAACATTTTTCAAAATATCTTCTTTTGTGTTCAAAAGAGGAAAAACGTTCATACAGGCTTGGAACATGTGGGAGTGTAGATGATAGAATTATTAGAACTTTGTAGTTCCCTTTCAGTCGGTCACTCTCGACGTCACGTCGGATGACCGACGAAATTGGGATCTCGCTTAGAGGGACCAATCTACTTCGAGTGTAAACTAAACGAGCCAATGCACATTGGCATGCGATTATTGCATCCAGCTGCTGCTGATCACAGCGTGAGTATAAGTAGGCAGCAGATGCAGCGCATATTCAGCTTTTCGCTTCGGAGCCGAGCGATCACATCGTTCTGCTCCTGACTACTGAGAGAAGAAGACTGAACGAGTTCAGCGCGCTCTTAGCGAGCTCTTCGTGTTGGCGGACGGCGCTTCAGCGGTGGTGGTTTCCCAAGTGGGTTGCACACATCAGGCTGCACTACCCCCTGTTTGTGTTGCAGATGATCATCTCCCCTGTGCGCCTCAGCACGCTAAAAGAGCTTTTTCCCCTAAAAGAGCAATTTCGGGTGCGTCTTTTTAAAGACGACGTTGCATGGCAAACTTGACGTTACGTCTTTGTAAAGACGATGTGGGTCTTGCTATAGACAACGTATCACCCGGGCGTTTTTGGATGCGGTCATTACCTGTTGCTGGGTGACGGTCACGATCGCTCTCCTCCGGGACCGTAGCAATGCCTGAATCGGATCCAGAAATACTTTCACCGGCGTGCAGCTGCTGCCGTCGCCAAGGGTGGCCCCCCTGCCACCGCCAAAACAAGAGCAGCGCTCCTGCGGCCTCCAGCATTTCGTCGGTCATCCGACGTGACGTCTCCATTCCCTCCTTCAGGGAACGAGGGTTACCATACGTAACCGAGACGTTAGTTATTGTCAGAGATTTTCTACCTAATCTCATGACGAAAACGTACCTGTGGGAACTATTTCGCAAGATGCGAAATACGTACCAATAAGTACATATCACTGCAGTTTCCAACAGAAATTAACACTAGAGGCGGTAAAACAGCGAGCACTTATAATCATTTTTGTACACAGTTATGATTACAGCTCCTTATGTTTTGCTTTCCGGACATAACAAGCTTTCTCGGTAGCTCAGCCAGGACATAAGTGGACATGGGATGCAGAATCCTTGGGTACGAATCCTGTCAAAAACATAACTCACGATGAAAGAGCTCAAAGATGACAGATCAAAAAACAAGCTAAAACGGCATGTTTGTGATTGCGTTTTTACCAGGGCTGGTAAGCGATTAAAATTTTTTATCTAATTAATTACATGATTAATTAATCAAGTTAATCGCAAATCAAATTTGGCTGAGAAATTACTCCCAAAAGATCATTTAAAGTCATTGTTGTGTAAAGCATCAAACAGACATTACAAAAAGTAGCTTGAGCAAGAAATATTTTGTAAAAATGTATTACATATACACTTTGGGACCATGAGGGTGAGTAAAGATGACGCAACTGTCATTTTTGGGTAGTTGAACTATACCTTTAATAATTTATTTTATTAATTTGGTCATTATTACTATGGGAATATGAAATAATTTATTTAATGAAATGATATTCTATATAATAAACTAAAACTGCCAGTAGGTGGTGGTAAATGTCTTAATGATTAAGTCTTCGAGTCATTTATTCATTCATTTGATTCGTTCAAATGGCTGATTCATTCAAGAGTGAAGTAAATGGTTCTTTATGAATGGTCCATTTCACATCAAATGTGTCACAAAAACGTACATGGCGATGCATATTTCACATCTTGCGAAAAAGTTCCCATAGGTATGTTTTCGTCATGAGATCAGGTTGGAGTTTTTGGTGTGAACAGGCTTTAAGGTATTAAAAAAAGGTTAGCTTTGGGACTAAATTGTTACAAAGTTGCATTTTGGTTCAACTACATTTCAGAACAGACCAGAATTTGCTTAAGTTAAATGTGAGCAAACTGTGCCTTTGTTGGTCAGAAGGTTTTTTTTTTTTTTTTTTTGCTGTTTACGCTATAGTGGCCTTTCCGAATTGCAAGGCTTGCAGCATTTTTCCTGTTAAGGCTGGTTTAGACCGAGGATGATAACTATAAAGTTGTAATAATTGTTATTAAATTCAATGAGGATAGGAAGTCTACACCACAGCTAATTGAAATCACTTTTAGAATAGGTTTTTTTTTCATCTAATGAACGATAAAAATGTTAACAGCCAGTCAGAATCCACACGAATTTAAACTGTTTGTGCAGACAACATAATCGCAGTATGCACTTATAATAAACAGGATGTTATTGTACATTGGTGTGGACACTAATATAGTTGTTGTATCCTTGATGCAGCCTTCTTGAATGGACCTTACACTCCACAATGTCTGTTTAATAGTTTGAGCAGGAATCAAGTCTGCATTTGGAAAACAATAATTCCATACTCTCACTTCGCAGAAGAGTCATTAAAAGACTTTCAGAGGGAGAGATATGTTTTGATTGTAAATAACGTGATGTGCTGACTCACAGAATTTAACTCTAGAGATCCATCAGGTATGCTCATGGTTATCACAGGGATATTGCATAGGGATATTGGCTGGTTCCTTGGACCACTGGGTTTGATTGCATTCTCACCAAAAGAGAACCGTTCCAAATGTGCCTGTGAAAATGGTATTTCTACAATGTCTTGATCAACAAAATTCAAAGGACCCAACACCCAAAAACAAGGACTTCCCTGCCTCCATCACAGTCTAACCTGTTCTAATAAGAACAGTATCTGCATATGCCTATAAATGATTAAAGCCATAGAAGGTGGCCTATGGGAAACCCATAAGGTATTTTGCAGTGAACACACTAACTGAATAATGGTAAATAAAGAGATACATATATTTAATTTATGTAATTGTGAGTGTATACATAATTTGAATCAGCATTATAATTATTATAATTAATAACTAAACTAAAACTAAAATCATAAAAACGTCTCCAGGTTACGAATGTAACCATGGTTCCCTTTCAGTCAGTCACGTTCTACGTTACGTCAGTCGTGACTGACGAATTGGGATCCGCAGGGTAAAGAACCGCAGCGCGGGCTTCCGAACCCCGAGAGCGGGTGCTGGATCTGGATCTGGTGGGTGAGGAAGAAGATAGGGACTCGCCCGTCTACATTCCCTCCACCGGATCCATATGCGAACCCCACGAGCACAGCCGCCGCTCCTCCTCGGCGAAAGCCCTCAAGAGCTGACTCTGCGTGCTTCACTCCCAAGCAGACAACACACAAACTGTGTGTGTCCCCACCCAAAATATAGCGCGGGCAGGGAGGAACACACAGCCTGAATGCTGTATGCTCTCACCCAAATGCTTCTTTTTGCTGAAGCTTGGCGTAATGGAGCTTATAAGTGGACAAACAACACTAAATAAGATTATAAGTGGACAAACAACACTAAATAAGACTCACAAACAGATAGCGACTGACACACACACAGAGCACTTGCTGAATGACAAAAAGCTGACGCCAGTTCCACCGCACACGCTTTTATAGCTTCCTGGTCGCAACGTCACCTGCCCATGACGTATCTCCTATCTATTGGACTGATTTCATATGTGATTCAGAGCATGGTCACGCTGGGGGCGTTCCCAAAGTGTTTTCCGACGCAGCTCGAGTTCCTGAAGGGGAACATTTGTTACATGAAATAAATATATAAAATATAAATATAGCAAAAATAAAAAATGTTATTTTTGAGATACTAAAACTGAAATAATTAAACATATACATTATATAGACAATTACAAATACTAATAAATAAAAACACTGCAAAATAATTAAAACGAATATAAAAACAAATTAAAAAATAAAAACTATAATAGTATCTCAGTGATAAAAACACTGTTAAAAATGTATATATTGTATGTAAATATGATCTATTTCTTTATCATTGAATAGTTTATAATAAGACATAAAATATATACACACATTTGTTCTCATATTTAAATATCCCTTTTCACTAGTAACTGTGATTTTACAAATAAAATAAATAACATAATGCCTTTTAACTTTTTACATTTAAAATGTTTAAATGTTTTGATTTCGATAACAATATCAATTCAAGTGGCACTTATTTTGATTAAGTTAGCATAAGCACACTTCTCAAGCAAAACTTTTTCATAAAAAGAAGTTTGTTTTTCGAGAAAGGTTCTTGCATCATTTGTTTGCAGATGCCTCTTGGTTTGATATTTTGTTGTCTAGTGCAATGACGTTCATACATTTAGTATCATACGTACATATTTGAAGCTTTATACAGACCTACAGTATAAAGACAGAACCTCTTGTGTAACCCTCAAATTCAAAGTAATCGCAAGAGACATCTGATGAAGCGCAATGCGGCTTGATAGAAGGATTGAAATGAAGAGTGAGAAAATAATCAGATGACAGGAAAATGTTGGAGAGGAGGTCAGAAATGGAAAAGACAGCTGAGGGGTAATAGAAATAGATAAGCAGAGCTTGTGTTTTAGAGTAATAGAAGTCAGGGGAGTGGGCTGATGTCAGTGATGCATAGCCACCGGCTCATCAGCGGCGGCCAGACTGGAGCTTGACGATTAGATTTTAATTCTCAATCAGGCCTCCACTTCTCATTTTCCTGCAAATAATCACAGGGAAAAATGGCAACTCAAGTGATTGTGTTATAAAGTCTTAAGTTATTATTTAGCCGACACCGTGGAGAAGACAGAAAGTCATACGTATTTGAAAGCAAAAGTTAAATTAATTTCAAATTACGCTGAGCGTAATGACTCAGGCGTCCTGAGCTGTGACTGCAGAGCGCTCGCAAATTTGATGCACGGTTCTGGCAGTCCAACAGCGTCGCTCTCGCGTTAACTGCATTTCTCAGCAGAGCGTCACCTGCGATGACAATGAGAATGATGAATAGCGTACTTAAGTCGGGCTCCTGGCTTTGATGTTCCTCTCTTCCATTCTTTCTGTTGTTGTTGTGCTTTTTTCCCCCCTGCGATACTTAAAGGATGTTGTTGGCTGTTTCACTTCAGAGAAGTGTAGCTTTACACTGCTGTAGAACTTGGTACGTCTTGTACTTTTCCAAGCAGGTCCTGAAATGAGCTCTTTTATGTAAGGGTGGAGAAGTTTGCGGTAGACATCATCAAAGACACCCCAGCACAACGGGAGATCTTCCGAGCACAAAACGGCCTGCACTTGTTGCGCGACTTGCCATCCGTGATTCATCCGCCTCCCTCGGATAGGCGGAGAGTCGAGTTCAAACGACTTTGGCTGCAGTCGAGAGGCTCTGCCGCTCTGTGAGCCGTTTGATGCCGGGCGACTATGACAATGAGGTCAAGGAGCCTTCCCGGCAAGAAACAAAACTAATTACCTTAAGAACGCTTCTGAACGGCGCGTGCCAACAATGATCAGACAGTGCTGAAAAGTAATATTGGAAAATTAAATTTTTCTGCCTGCTGTATTTTCTTAAATCAATTGAAATCAATATAACCAAGAGATTGAATCAAACCTCATCTCATTGACTCCAGCTATAACATCCATCTTCTTTTACAGTAGAGGAGCTCTAACCGCGAGCTTCTCTCAAAAGCCCTATTCAAATGGGATTAGTTTTCTGTAAAGGAGTTAGTGGATATCTGTAATGTTTATTGACTGTTAGAAAAGAACGTATAGAAATCGCAAACCTTCTGCAGTTGCACATTGGTGTCACGTGTAACTGATCTGTCTCAAAATTGTCTATAGCAAGTATTTAAGCAGGAAGTATTATGCATGGTCATATATCTGGGATTGTTAGACAAAATTAATTCAAATGTTCTTATCTGGTCACTTTTTGCTATTTTATTTGACTCTTTTACTGTTACTGTTCTAGTAAAATTAAATATAATAAATAAATAAAAATAAAGACATTTGTAATGTTAGAGATTTCAGTTTCAAGTATAATGTTCTTTTGGGGGGGGGGTCTTACTGCCCAAAGAATATAAAGTAGCAAAACTGTTTTCAACGTTAATAATAATAATAATAAATGTTTCTTTTGAGCAGCAAATCAGCATATTAGAATGATTTCTGAAGGATCATGTGACACTGAAGACTGAAGTAATGATGCTGAAAATTCAGCTTTGAGAGAATGAATAAATTATATTTTAAAATATAAAACTTTTTTTTAATAAATAAATGCAGCTTTGGCTACTGTAAAACACTTATTTCAAGAACTTAAAGGCTTACCAGCCTCAAACCTTTGAACTGTAGTGTATATTAAAAAAAAGTACATAAAAATGTAAATAATGTAGTAATTTGATCATATTGAGCTGAGATATAACTGGATACAATTTCAGCTTCACCATCACAAGAATAAATTACCTTTTAAAATATATTTAAAAAGACAAGAGTAGCTTTAATAGCTTTTAAGAGTAGCGTTATTTTTACAGGATTTTTTGATCAAATAAATACAGCCATAGTAAGATTAAAAATCTTGCCAAACCAGTACTTTTGAAGGGTTTTCAACAGTTGTGCATAGAATAAATACATATATATGTTGATGGTTATAGATTCACTGTTCTCAGTTTGCTAGTATTACTCAGGGCTCTGAACCGGTTCAAGGAACGAAAACGAAAACCATAAACAAACGAAATTTTGATGGTAACCTAACCAGAAACAAAAATGAAATCAAATGTATTCGTTTCGAACAGAATATGAAAACATCTGGATTTATGGCGAATGAGAGAGGTACACTCTTAAAAATAAAGGTGCTTCACGATGCCATAGAAGAACCTTTTTGTCTAAATAGTTCCATAAAGAACCTTTAACATCTGAAGAACCTTTCTGTTTCACAAAATGTTATTTGTGGTGAAAAAAGGTTCTTCAGATTACAAAAAGGTAAGAAAGAGATGGTTCTTTAAAGAACCTTTGACTGATTGGTTCTTTGTGGAACCAAAAATGGTTCTTCTATGGCATCGCTTGAAGAACCTTTTGAAGCACCTTTATTTTTAAGAGTGTAGGCTTCAGTTCCACTTTAAATTAATTTGTGTTTGGCTTGACATATATATAGCCTAAATTCTGTTAATTTTAGAGGATTTGTTGTGGGGAGAAGGGAACTAAAATAGCCTAGTTGTGTTCATAATGTTTGTAAACATTTTGCTTTACCGGTATTTTAGCCTTAATTATTTCTGAATGTAATCATAAAATGCTACATACAGCCTACACGACTTAAGTTTTTTCCTCTCAAAACGCAATTTTATAGACTATCGTTTTTTTTTTAAACCATGCAGCAAACATTTTTAAATATCTCGAAAAAATACTTTCATGTCTTTAAAGTGTTGACAGTTTTTTATTTCGTTTAATACATTTGGCCAAAATCTTGAAAGATTTGCTTTCAAGATCTATTGGATTTTTTTTTTCTTTTTGGGTAAAGAAAACACTGTACTTTATTATTATTATTATTATTACAGGCAAAGATCAAGTTTAAAAAATAACGTTATTGTAACACAGTTCGTAGTCACGAGAAGAAGGAGGCGGGAACCAGCGAATGCTCCAAGAAAACTTTAATAAAATAAACAAACACATAATGAAAGTAAAGCGGCAGCCCCTCGCGGACGACTGCCGCACACAAAACACAAAATAAACTCCAGGCCTGGTCCTCTCGTCTTTCACTGTCGTCACTCTTCCTTTTATCCTTCCGGAGCTCCTCCGTGGGACCCGAGACCGGTGAGTGGTGCAGGTGTCGCTCATTATCAATTACTCCACAGGCCTCGCTCCGTTCCCACGGCTCTCGGCCCCGCCCCCACTCGTCACAGTTATTAACCGGTATTTTTTTTTTCTACTCAAACTGGTTTCGGAATGGTAATAATACAGAGGAACGCATGAACAGAAACGTTAAAATACCAATTCTGCTTGGAGTGAACCGATTAATTTTTTTATTTTTTTTTAAATCCCTGGTATTATCTATGTTTTTTTTTTCAGAGCATTTCAAAAGTATTAAAAACACTTTTCAAAAGAATCTTTTCTGGCACAGGAAAAGGTCCAATTAAAATAACGGAGAAGCTTTGAAAGCCATTACATTAGCCCACCTCCTCATATGAAAAGAATCCCCTCCAAATAGGGCTTAAGTAGATTTTAGTCCCCGCCTGCACACCTTTTGTGGTGATGTATTCTCCTGCCAGGTTTCTAGGGCTACCAGGCATGACACTGTGGCACGGCATGGTCGTTCATCCTGGCTGATGTGTCTCGCTCGCCCTCCCTTCAGCTGGAGAGTGGAGCTAATCTCACCCCTCAATCTGGCCACCTGTCAATGGGGGTCAGCACTTGTCAAACCCTCTGTCTTCACCTCCCTCCTCCCGCTGCCTCACACAGCTGATAAAAGGGCCCGCGGAGGCTCTAGTCCTCAATGGAGCATTGAAGAGAAAGATGGGCCTTATCAGAGCAGCACCGGAGGGTCTCTGCTCACTCACAGTCCACGAGCGTGCAGGTTAAAAGGCTGAACGAACAGCAGGCAATGAGCCACACCTAGCTAACACCCCACAGCTGACATGCGTCCATAAAATGACAAAACTCCATTGCTTCTGTTATAATCAACATAGCTGTCTACATGTGAAGCGTTAGATGAGGCACTTATATTCACCAGTGGCCTGTTGTAAATAAAGTTGTTTTATTCTCAAATATCATGTTAATTTTATATTTGTATTTCAGTAACTTCAGACTGTTACGCCAAAACCAGATTGTAATGTTTCTTGTAAAAGCATATTAATTATTTTGCCATTTTAGATATTTAGAACAATCACTAAACTTTTCTGCCTCCCTTTTGATTGACAGCTCATAATTGGCTCTGATTATTGACTTTTTATACAATGAACTGATGTGCATTAATTTATTGGATAATACATTGATGCATCTTGTGATTTGAAATCGATTTTTAAGTTAATATATACACTAATGTTCAGAGGTTTGGGTCGTATTTAATTTAATTAATTATTTTATTTATTATCTGTTTTGTTTTTTTTTGCTCACCAAGATTTCATTTATTTGATCAAAATACAGTAAAAACAGTAATATTGTGAAATTAGCTTTACAAATTAAAATAACACTTTTTATTCATAACATTATTAATTTATTCCTGTGATGCAAAGCTGCAGCAGCATCATTAATCCAGTCTTCAGTGTCACATATACACAAGAAACAGTTATTCTTATGATTAGCAATGTTAAAAACATCTGTATAAAATGCAATTAGAAATAAATAAACAAACAAACTGATTGAGTGCTCAGGAAATATTTCTTTATATTTAATGTTCTTGTCGTGCTGCTTAATATTTTGGTGAAAACTGTGATGAAAGGAACAGCATTTTTTTGTAACATTATAGATGTCTTTACTGTCACTTTTGATCAATTCAATGCATCTTTGCTGAATAAATGTATTAATTGCTTTTCAAAAAAATCTTACTGACCCCAATTTATTGCTAATTTGTTGAATGAAGTGGCCTTGATGTTCACCGACTGATTGGTCTGTTGTTAGTGACGTCTTGCTTCAGTGTTTCCGGTGTAGACGTGATGTTACTGCAATAAAAATGGTCGGGTGTGTTGCTATGCTCTGGATTGGTGAGTCTCGTCTTTTTGGACATACACCTTTGTTCATTATCCAGATGTCAGTCTGAGAGCACGCAAACAATGTCCTTAAAGGGACAGCAGTTGGCAAGTGTTTTAAAGTTGCGCTTTCAAGTGCTTTAAACACATTGGAAGGGCTGAAATTGCAGGGGTAAATAATACCCATTCACAGACGGAGCCAGACTTGCTGTTTACCGTTTAATAGCTATTAAATTATTCTGCTGCCTTTCTTTTACATTCTGGTTGAGTCAAGAAAAGGCTGCAAAACACTCTTTTAATACAGAACAGACATTCAGTGCTTTGTGATGAGTTAAACTGCTCTCTTCCAGATGCCGTTGTCATCCTGGTTAGATTACCAACATTCGGGACATAATCAGGCACAGAGTGATAAAGAAACAGCTTTGAATCACTTGTTTGGTTGTTTTGTTTGTGTTTTTTAATTGAGTCTCTTATGCTCATCAAGGCTGTATTTATTTGATCAAAAACAGAAAAAAACAGTAATACTGTGAAATAGTATTGCAATTTCTAATGTTGTTGTTTTTTTTTATATAATTTAATATAAAAAAAAATTCTGTAATGCAGCGCTGAATTTTCATAAGCCATTATTCCAGTGTCACATGTTCCTTCAGAAATCATTATATCAATATGATGATTTATTATCAGTGTTGAAACAGTTGTGCGGCTTTATATTGTTTTGGAACCTGTGATACTTTTTTCTTTGATTCTTTGATAAATCAAAATAGAAATATTTTATAGCTATATAAATCTTTACTATCAATTGTTATCCATTTAACACAATTTTGCTGAATAAAAGTATTAATTTCTAAAAAAAAAAAAAAAAAGAAATACAAAATGTACTGACTCCAAACCTTTTGAATAGTAGTGCATATTGTAACACAAAATGTCTATTTTGAATAAACACTGTTATTTTTAACTTTTTATTTATCAAAGAATCCTGGAAAAAGTATATAGATACCCAAAAAAATATTAAGCAGCACAACTGTTTTCGGCATTGATTATAAATCAGCATATTAGAGTGATTTCTGAAGGATCATGTGACACTGAAGACTGGAGTAATGAGGCAGACAATTCAGCTTTGCTTCACAGGAATAAACTACATTTTAAAGTATATTTGTTAGTAAATTAACATAAGTCCCTCTAGATTCTCTTTGCCACCTCGAATAGTTCTCAGTCCCTTAAAGTGTAGGCATATGTCGAGGGGAGTTTCAACCCTTTAACCAATGAGGATATAGGTGACATACATATAGGATCTTGGCCAAGAGCATGTGTTATATAAAATGGCCACATGTACAGAAAAATATGGACATATTAGGAATAGACTTGGCGAAGGATGCTGAACTCTCTTCATAGTTCATCACGAACCCCTTTACCTTGGAGTCCTAGCTTTCGTGTCCTTATTTGAGCATTTGAACCAAGAAAAGCTAATGCATACATGTGCGCATGCGTACCTCGAATATGAGTAAGAGATATTAAAACATAATACAAGAGAGAGAGAACAGATAGAGGAGGGGGATTCAGAGAGAAAACAGTGCTGTACAGGGAGGGCGAGTGAGAGAAGGAGAGAAGAAAAGGAAAGGAGGGGTGAAAAGATCTGGAACCAATCTAAAGACAGAGAGTGTTTTCTAACAATATTAAAATAGAAAACTTCTTTTAAATTGCAACCATATTTTTCTGTATTTTTGATCAAATAGATACAACCTAGAAACTTCTTTCAAAAACATAAAAAATCTTACTCATCCCAAACTTTTGAACGGCAGTGTATCTATATTAGTATGTGTTGCTACGTGAACAATCTAATAACATTTGTTTAGCTTACATTAGAGAATTAGAGAAGTGAGGCTGTTTGTTCTCATGTAGATGGTGAATGAGTTCAGATTTCGTGTAAATTAGATTGATTTGCCTCGTAATGTGATTTGTATTATAGTACTGAGTGTTTGCTAATATACTAAGTGGATATATATATGGTAATATTCAGCTTAGTGTGCAGTGGTTATTTTCAATGCAGGAATTTTAGTGACTCAGTTATTGATTTTCATGTATATTTGGTTTATTAAATTCAGAAACTTTGCTTTCCTTTAATTACCGGCAGTTAACCAGCATTGCACGCTAAATCTTTAAACGTATGCCTGTGAACGGGACTGTATATGAAGCAGGAGCGAGAGACAGTCACACATCCACGGCTTGATTTAGAGGGCTTTAAAACGTCATATATCACAGGCGCTTGATCTATATCTGGCTTATTTTTATTAGTGGCTTGACAGGGCGTCTAATGTTGAGGATTACAAGTGCTGCGATTCTTCTGTTAGCCAGCAAAATCCCCTCTGCCACATCTGCACGGCGCTCACATTCGCCTTTGCCTCCCACCCACACCTTAATGCAATTCCATTTGTTTCCTTTCTCCTTCTTTAAAAAGCAACATTTTATCAGCCTCAAATTAAGCAACAGACACGTAGCAATTAAAAACAAATGTGTCTTGTGGTCGTCCCTCACAAACCAGTCCCTTTGCTTTTATTACACACTTTGTCAAAGTAATGTTTTGGCTAAATTATCGCTCTAGTCATTCAAATGCAGTGTCTTGGGAAGTGGCGAGCTGAAAGTGAGAAAGGAAGAGGAAAAAAAAGAAAGTAAACATTCTTCTTTTCAGCGAGAGGTTTTTAAGTGCTTCATCTTGAGCAGTGTGTGCTGTTTTTTAGCACTGTATCGCAGCACTTTATGTCTGGCTGTCTTCGGCAGGATAACAATGTCCTTTACAACATCTCATAATGAACGCAGGCAGGCGCGTATGCAAACACGAGCAGGCATAGTCTTACAGTCTCTGGGTATTTGCATGTTTTCAGTAGCACAGAACAGAATCCACTGTTCCGGCACTTTTGGAATGAGCAAAAAATCTCACTTATGATGTAATGTTGCGCTGCTTTTTTACAATCTGATTAGAGAAAAGATTTATGGTGCGAAAGCGACGCCAGTGACATTGCTTTGCCAGAGCAGCTTAAAAAAGACATTCTCAAACCACTAAATATTTCATAAATGTGCTCAGTGTGTTTAAGTCTGTGCATTTCACTGGAGACTTCAGGCGGCTTTTGTAATGAGCTATTGTTGTCATTAAACACAGCACTTTTAGGTTGCCATACACGTGTGTCTATATGTTAATATGAATATTTCAAGTGGGGACATGATATTTTCAGGTTCTGGTTTCAACAGCTGTGTTGGGAAGAGTTGGTACTAGTTTGTAGTTGCAATCTATTAAACAAAGAGTATCTAAGGTTTCTTAAAGTTCTTGCATGTACAGTAAGCTCTGTGTATAAAATTGTATGTATACGAACTTGAATGTATGCACACTGCTTTTTGGAAGTTTAGGGTCAGCAATATTTTTTTAATGTTATTTTCTGTTCATTCATTCATTCATTCATTCATTCATTCATTTAAGAAATGTCTTACACTTACCAAAGCTGCATTTATTTGATAAAAAATAGTAAAAACTCTAATATTGTGGAGTCTTATTTTCTGTTTAGAACAATTACCATTTTCTATGTGACTATATTTTAAAATGTAATTTATTCCTGTGATTCAAAGCTAAATATTTTACATCAATACTCAGGTCTTTAGTGTCACATGATCCTTCAGATATCATTCTAATATGCTGATTTGTTCAAGAAACATTAATTTATAATTAACATTATATTTATAATAAATACATTTATTTATGTATTTAGTTATTTATGTTGAATAACGTTATGCTGCTTAATTTCATGAAAGCTGTGATACATTTTTTTTATCAATAAAAAGTTCAAAAGATCCTTACTGACCAAATTTAAAATAAGAAATAAACCCACATTTTAAAATATAGAGGCACAATTATAAGTTGTAAAAATACAACTGTGCAAGGTCATATAATGGTGAATCATGTAAATAATCTGATTGACTGGACTTATTTAGACATCATAGTAAAGAGGACTGTTTAGAAGAATGGGTTTGTTTCAGTTCGCTCAGCTACACAACTGTGTCTGTTACAAAATGTGTCTTTAAAACAGTGATTTATTGTTTTGTCACTGCTACTTATTGGAAAAAGTAGTTCGTTATTGGCAAAGCTTGCATGTTGTCGTGAAGCTAGATATTAAACTTTCACATCAGCGCTCCTCAGTGTCAATATTATTTGTCATTTGATTTTGCATGGCAGACAAAAAGCTGATGTAATGTGTTGTGTTTGGACGGGATTACAAAGTGCTTTGTTTGCATTTGCTTGTTAGTTAATCCTATCGATTGGAGTGATCCCAGGGTCTGCCGTTTCATGAATATACATGTAATGGCTTTCTGATCTATTTGTTTTGCGTGCATTGCAAGAGATTTGCAACACCGGCACGGCAATTACGTTTTGGCCGGACACAAGGGATTTGGTTTTTAAATGTACTGAGCTAAAATTGATGTGTTTATTTAAATAGACATTTGGAAAGAGTGGGAGGGGCTTGTGCGTTAGCATGTTTGCATGCGCTGGTGCTGCACTCTCATGCCACTGTTGGCCATTCGCTGATGAATCGCTAGCGTGCCGGCGGCTGACAGGGATAGATGTGACATGGCCTCGGCCCAGTTTAACGGGCGAAGGGGAGGGTCCCCACTGAATCTTCCCACATAGTGACATAGATATGTGGGGGCGTGTTAGAACGAGCTGTTTTAGGTAGGTCGGTGTGGCTGACTCTTAACTTTTATAAAGAATATCTCTTTGGATTTGAGACTTTAGTCTTCGCAACTTTACAGATCTTCTTTATGAATCAAGAGCTTGTAAGACTCCAAAGAGAAATAAAAAATTTAAATCGCATCATATGACCCCTTTAAATAAAATATCTTCTTTTGAAGTGGACTTTGTACTTTGTAACTTTGCAGATCTTTTTTATGCTCAAACAGCAACATTACAGACTAACTAAAGTTGAAAAAGTGAAAAAGCATAATAGAACCCCTTTAATACTGTGTGTGGTTACCTGGATGATCTACAGTACGACTGTTTTTTTTGTATTGTGATGGCTGTTCATGAGTCCCTTGTTTGTTCTGAACAGTTAAACTGAGCACTGTTCTTCAGAAAAATCCTCCATGTCCTGCAGATTCTTCAGTTTTTCCAGTATCTTTTGCATATTTGAACCCTTTCCAGCAGTGACTGTATGATTTTGAGATCCATCTTTTCACACTGAGGAAAATATATTAAAGGGGTCATAGGATGCCCATTTTCCACAAGTTGATATGATTCTTTAGGGTCTTAATGAAAAGTCTGTAACATAGTTTGGTTAAAATTTCTCAATGGTAGTGTAAACATTTTTTTTTACCCTGTCAAAAACAGCTCTTTTTAGAGCATGCAGATTTGTAGCATTGTCCTTTAAATGTTAATGAGCTCTGCTGACCCCGCCCCTCTCTTCCGAGCTGCTCTCAGAGAGACTGTTTACTTTAGCTGCATTCATCGTGAAACTTGCTAATTAGCACATTATTAGGAAAGGCGATTTGCAAAGATTCGTTAAAAAAACCTTACACTTTCTTCCTCTGTAGGTGAAGCTGGATCACAAATGATTTGCGCGAACATAGACGCATTTAGGCATTTCGGGGGCGCATTCCCTTCAAAAACAAACATAATCCACTGCGTCTTCAGCGGCTCAAATGTCGGGAGTAAACGACGACTGCTATGTTCATTATTACATCCAACAACAGAAGACCTCAATCACTTAGGAGTCATTCTTGTCTACAACTGCTCCAGCAGTGAAACAATGGCGGACTGATGACAGCTCACTCAGGGCGGGTCTAAGGTAAGACGCCAGTCCAGTCTGTGCTGAACGCCACTGTCAATCAAACTATCATGGGAGGGGCCTGTCTGTGTGACGTCACACAGACAGGCATCTGAGATCAGCTCGATTTGAGAAAGGGGAAAAGATTTTAGTAGATTAACAAAACACCACTGGGTGGATTTTTATCATTTTAGGGTGGTTGTGTACACACACTGCCAACACACATTTATGTTCAAACAACTTGTAAAAGTGCATGTAGCATTATATGACCCTTTAAAAAAGGTTCAAACATTTACTGATGCTCCAGAAGGAAACACGATGCTGAGGGCCGAGACCGAGAGAAAAACTTTTGAACAGGATGAAGATGTCCAAATTGTTCTTATTTTGTTGAAATTTTTTATTTTTTTTTCATTTAGTACTGCCCTTCGGAAGCAACAGAAGATACTTGCATGTTTCCCGCAAGACAAATTAAGTACAATTTACCTTCATCTTCAAATTCAAAAAGTTTTAATCCAGGTAACCACACCAAGGGTTCCCAAACTTTTGAAGGTTATTTTAATAATTTCAGCAATTTTGTTTGTCTTGTGGACTATTATTTGTTAAAGTTATTCACATTTTCACAGATTCTGCAAGGGGTTCCCAAACTTTTGTATATATATATATAGTATATGATAGATAGATAGATAGATAGATAGATAGATAGATAGATAGATAGATAGATAGATAGATAGATAGATAGCAGCAAATCAGCATATTAGAATGATTTCTGAATGATCATGTGACACTGAAGACTGGAGTAATGATGATTTGTATCAAAGGAATACAATTTTACAGTATAAAAATGTGAAATAATATTTCACAATATTGCTGTTTTTACTATATTTATAATCAAATGAATGCAGCCTTGGTGAGCATAAGAGACTTTTTTTTAAAAACATCGGAAACTTCAAACCTTTGCACTGTAGTGTATAAAGAATTTGCATTTAGTTTTTATGGAAAAAAGTGCAATTTTGACAATCAGTTTGATCATTTTTACAGCATGATCTACGACTAGTTTTTAAATATCATTGACTGATGTTTGAGAATGTTATTCTTTGTATTTTTCAGAGTTAATCATTGACTCCCAGCTCACGTGTTGTGGTTTATCCAGCTCATCAAAGTTCATCAGGTGTGCATGTGTTTTTATACCAGGGTTCATGTATTTCAAAGGCCTTGAACAGAGCAGATATGAAAAAGCCCTGAATCACCTCGTTTTCGTTTTCCTTGTGTCTGGTCAATCCGCTCCTCTCTGTGTGGGCTGTGAGGCTTGTCTTGTGAGGCCTCCGCTGTTGGTCGCTGCCAAAAATGGGATGTTGCAGATCATGTGTAAACAAGAGACCCGAGCAAGAATGCAATTAAGAGGCTTTGCAACAGTTGGCATGCAAAAGGCATTAGTGTGCGTTTGCATTTCAAAGCCATTTAGATTTGGAATAATATTAGCTCTGCAAAGCGCTCCCGGGGCGCCTGGCATACGTCGCATAGATCTTAGTGACTAGAGCTGACTTTGGTCATGACAAAGAGATGATGTGGCTTCCCCCCGGGATTCCAGAGTCCTCTGTCTCACCGAGATGAAAGGGAGAATTAAAATGGATGCGTTAGTCCGGGTTTCTCACTGCCAGGTATCGGTCCTCGTTTCGCCTCCTTCTACTTTTGTCTCCCAGCCAGCCATAAACAAATATAGTGAGATTTATTGATAACGAATCTCCTGGAGGAATCCGGCTGTCATTTGCTAACGCCTTGCTTGTGCAGGTAATGTAGAGTATCGACCGTGGGCACGATTCTGCCACAGTTTTCATATGATGCCGCTCCCGGAGGAGATCCACCCCCGATGAGACACGTTCTGCAAGGTTTCCTCGGCACAGACGTTCTCGCTGATGGCTCCACGGCCCTCCTCAGATGAAAGCATGAATCCCGGGAGAGGCTGGGGTGTTGGTAAAGGGCGTATTTTGGAAATGGTAACGGGAGATGATTTTTGGTGGGTTTATGGGAATGAACGGACATGGAGAGATGCGTCTTATTTGCCACCTTCTCCCCCAGCTTTCACTGAAACCTAATATCGAGCATCACTACATGAATATTTCATGTTTCACTCACGAATAGTAAATGCTGCTGTTCTCAGACAAGGGCACAGACAGCCTGTGGTCATTCCCGTCTTACTTGAATCCGAGCAAATTTCATCCTCTGTTAATGGCCCGGCTGACCCGGAAGATCAAAAAGTACATTATGGCTCTGTCTGTTGTCACTGAGATTGGAAAAGCTGATTTGTCTTAGGCCAGGTGATTTATTTAAATCCAGCTCTTTGCTGAATATGGAAAAGAAAGAATAAGCCTAATGACTTTCATTCTTCTAAAGAACACAAAAGAAGATATTTTGAAGAATGTTGAGGATGCGAATAACTATATAAGCGTTCACACCAGCTAATTATAAAGTTATGTTTAAGCACGTGCTGCAGTTTTGTCATCTGCCGCTTTAAATGCTCAAGCTTTTTAAAGTGAGATGGATTCTGATTGGCCTTCAATGTTTTTATACATCATACATTTTCATCAGCTGGAAAAACATTTTTTTTAAGTGTTTCCAGTGAAATATAATTATCTTGTTGTGGTATGGACTCCGCTATTCTTTTAAATTTAGAACCATTTTTAAAACTATATTGTAATTGTTAGTTATCATACTTGGTTTTAACAGGACTAAAATGGTGAGAATTTCCATTTATATGAGTGAACTATCCCTTCAACCCAGTTTTCATTTAGATGTGGTTTGTCCAAGACAAATCATCATTTTGCCAGTCAGATCAAAGTTCATTCATGAGTTTTATATGCATTTATTGTCAGACACAGAAAACTGAGAAACATTGGTGCAGAGGTCCAGATGGTTGAGTCATTGTGTGGAATCACAGAGAGAACGCCACACCACGGGGGTTATGAGTAAAATGCTTGCCCGGCTGCACATGGCTGAAGAAGAGGCCTTTGATAATATGATTTCTGTTTCCAGTCGTGATATGGCTCAGATGAGCGCTTGATTTCCACAGTGCTGAGTGGAGCTGTTCCACACATACATTCACCTTTATCTATGTCCTCCACCTAAACGTTCTCCCACTGGCCATTGTCCCTGTCATAGTTAAAGGGAAAATTCCCCCCAAAATGAAAATTCTGTCATTAATTACTCACTATCATGTCGCTCCAAACCAAGAAGACCTTCGTTCATCTTCAGAACACAAATTATGATAGTTTTGATGAAATCCGAGAGCTTTCTGACCCTGCATAGATAGCAACACAACTGACACATTCAAGTCCCAGAAAGGTAGTAAGGACGTCATTAAAATAGTCCATGTGACATCAGTGCTTCAACCTTAATTTTATGATGCTACGAGAATACTTCTCGTGCACAAAGAAAACAAAGATAATGACTTTATGCAACAGTTTCTTCTCTTCCGTGTCAGTCTTCGACAGTGTTGTATGTTTGGATTTGTCGAGGCTGAGCTGAATGTGTGTGTAATATTGTAATTTTGGGTTGTTATAGGTGAAGTGTGTCATGTTTTGTTATTTTTTTCTACCCCAGTTTACTTTGCAGACACATGAATTTGTAAGTTATTTGTTGTGCACCTTACAAAAAAGTGTAAACACTTGTGACACCTTCAGAATATTGCTCTGATTGCCGGAGCATCTTAACATACCAAACAATCAGTTTGGCGCTGCAGAAATGACACACTTCACTTTTACATCCAAATGACGCAGACTGTGAGGAAGGTTCAGCCATTGAAACTAGATATGGATTTGTGGACATGCTTAATCAATGAGGGTCAGCTGGGTTAAGCTGAATTTCTGAAATTTTCCATTTTCTTGTTATCAGTAAAACACCAGTGGTCTGTTTTTCCACAGATTCTGTCTCACTCTAGTTTCAGAATGATTTGTAGTTTCACACTATTATCATTCTCATTTACATAAATGCAGTGTTGGGGAGTAACTAGTCACATGTAACAGAATTACGTGATTTAATTACAAAATAAATGTAACTAATCTGTTACAGTTACTTATGAAAATGTTAACGATTACAAAGGGGGTTAGATCTGATATGATGCACATACAGATATGATTGATTTCTTTCCTAAATTGCATCGACTGCTTTAATATATGAGACACCAAAGTTTCAGGAGTTTAGGACACATGCTGATTTGATTACCATTTTATTTCCTATTTAGATTTATGTACAGTATATACTTTATTTTCTAAGATTAACTGTTTTTTCCAAGGGATTGTTAGATGCCAGTATTTCCTGTCATAGTTATGCAAAGATTTGATTTCAAAAACAGTATCATAACTATTAAACTGTATCTTATGATTTTAAATCTGTATTTAACCTCAGAGATCTCAAAGTAAAAAGAGGTGCTAAAGTCTGATTTTGTGGTGGATGTGCTTTAAAATTAAATTGTTATAATCTTAATTCAAGTGAAGAAGCATGTGTATGCAGTGTTAGCTTAACCCTGTCTGCTTTAAACGTTTCAAAATGATTAACAGTTGAAAACATTCAATAGAAATTTAGAAAAATAATCAAGTAATCAAATTTAATCACTTTAATAAAATAATTGAAATAGTTACACTACTGTTACGGGGCTGACGAGACGTGAGACGTGCAGATCCATTCGCAAAGCTTTTATTGTGGAGAAGACAGAGACATGGTCATGAAGCAGGCAGGATCAAACTGAGGCAGACAGGTATATGACGGACAAAACACAAGAATAATCCTAGGGCTAGCGTGGGTCGATGAACTGCAGACAGAATCAGAAGGGTGATGTGCAACAGTGTGTAGTGCGAGAGTCAATTAAATTGGAAGTTCATGGACCGGATTCGTGACAACTACTTATTTACATTTTACTTACTTTCTACTTATTATATTTTAAATAGGGTAACTTGTAATCTGTAACCTATTACATTTTCAAAGTAACCTTCCCAACACTGCATAAATGACAGCATAGTTTTTGAATCCAAATTCGAATTGGATTTGAAATCCAAATTTGCCAATTTAAGGCCCGTTCACACCAAGCACGATAACTATAAAGATAACGATAAAGATATAGTTCTAAAAATCGTTCTCAATATTAAAGAATAGCATACACTCTTAAAAATAAAGGTGCTTCAAAAGGTTCTTCAAGCGATGCCATAGAAGAACCATTTTTGGTTCCACAAAGAACCATTCAGTCAAAGGTTCTTTAAAGAACCATCTCTTTCTTAACTTTTTATAATCTGAAGAACCTTATTTCGCCACAAAGAACCTTTTGTGAAACAGAAAGGTTCTTCAGATGTTAAAGGTTCTTTATGGAACCATTTAGACAAAAAAGTTCTTCTATGGCATCGTGAAGCACCTTTATTTTTAAGAGTGTAGCTTACGCCACAACTATAACGATAATGATACAGAGGAACGATATCGTTGTGATCACTTTCAAAATGATTTTTTTCCCAGCTGATGAACGATAAAACACTGCCAGCCAATCAGAATCCATCCTGCTGTAACGAGCTCAAGAATTTAAAGCGGCAGACGCATGTGCGCTTAGAATAAACAGACGATATCGTTCGCTGGTGTGGACCCTAATATCGTTATCTTTATAGTTATCTTTATAGTTATCATTCTTGATGTGAACGGGGCTTTACTTGCTCGGATTCTTACTGTGAATGATTCATATTTAACTGATTAACCTATATTAAAAAAAAGATTGCCTTTTTGTCACCAAATCGGTCAGATTTTTTTGTCTTTTCGCTTTCAAATCACCTAGAGACAAACCTAAATCCTTTATAGTTTTTTATCTAAAGCAACTTTTAAAACTTTTTAAATAGTTTTTTTTATACATTACTCACCATGAAAACAGCTCATGGCACCAGTAAACAAACTCAAATCACCTTTTCACCATCAGTTCCTGATGGATAAAGTCCATATTTCTGTCTTGTTCCACTTATCTTCACATTATTAAACTAAAATTGGTTGTGTATGTGTTTCATGTTGTCTTCAACAGATATAACTTGACTTCAGTCTGACTTGAACAACATCAGCACTGAATCATGCTGAGCTGGGTATGTTGGGTATTTCAACAGATAATCCAACTACTGTGTTCTCTAACCATAAACAGCGTCTGTGCATGTGTGTGTTTGCATCTGTGAACTCCCACCACAGACACGCTCTAAAGATATATTCCTGGTGCTTGAGAGAAGCATGAAAGTAAAAGGTTGGATAAAAGTCTGATTGAAACGTCTGCACCTATTTCTGAAGGCTAGCTTACTCCACACCAGCGCTGCTGTATTTGTTTTCATGGCGCAGAGGCAGATGGGTGAGGACACACTGCCTTTCTGCAGTTCTCACTGACTAGTGAAGACTGAAGCGCCTCGGGCAATGCCTGCAACCACAGGGAGACAGTCAGATGCTAACTCCTTTACAAATACAATCGCTCATATTCCCAAAACACATATACACCACCTTACCCATACTCTGTTTTGTGTGATACAGTATATTGATTGGTTGGAGTTTGACAGGGTTTGTTTTTTTGGAAAATAGAGTACCTTGCGAGAAGATTTTTAGAAATAGGATTTGTTTTCGGTTTACAAGTGCAATCAATGGGAGTAAATCTAAACATAAGTGTCTAAAAAGTACAGTTTTAGGGCTCAACAATAAGGATGGTCAGAAGCCAGAGGTGTTGATTATGTACATGAGTTTTCATGCCTTGCAAGCATAAACTTTTTTTTTTCTTTGGTGAAATATTGAACGTTGTTGCAAATTCTGCTGATTTACATATAAAATTTAGCTGGCTAACATGTCTCATTTGGGAGAATGATTTGTGAAGCATCAGTTACAATGGGTTGAAAATCATAAACAAATCTCTGTATACTATTATATGCTGCCAAGTTCAGTTTATGAATTTATAGCTGTTGTGGAGCTGTATAGTTTCTAGCTGTATTTGCATAACCTAATACATTTGGTGTTTAATGAAAATGTTGAACATTAATGAAATGAATGAGATGGAATGAAAATAAACATTAATGTAATGTTTTATTTTTAGCAGCTGTATATGGCTAAAAGAAATATGATTTTAGTATGCATCAAATTTTATTTACAAAAACAAAATGTAGGCTACAATTTATTAGTTTTCATTTTATTAGCATTTTTTTTTAATGTCAGAAAGAAAAATATATCTTGCAAATATAATTGCATTTCTTTCTACCATATTTTATTTTTTATATATTATTAGACAAAGAAAGTACAAATCTGAACTTCTGGCCCAACCCGACCAGGATTAAAAAAATAAATAAATAAACAATTGAGCTCAAATTTATTCAACCTGTTACTGTAACCATTTTTCAATTTCAGTCTGTTTACTAGTACAGTCCAAAGAAACTTATCTAAAAGAGCTTTATGTAAATGGTTTATACAACCTCTTACTCAATCTTAGAAGATAGAATTGGCCATGAACATACTGTCGTGATTTGCTTGTAATTTCATGGCCTTCGCATTTACCGTTCTCTTGCCTTGCATAAAACAGGTTAGTGCTCACCCATAACTTGAAAAGAGTTGCATGTTCATCCAAGGTCTTCGGTTTGACAGCTATCCAAAAAAGACGCGTGTAGATCGTTCCTGTTGCTCTCGGCAAGAGGTCCAGAAAGAGAAGAGACGGCATTTAAATCAATAACACCCCAAGCCTGGACGAAATTGAAAGCGATTACATGTTACAGCCAAGTGTTGATATATGAGATCTATTGGCAGCGTCATGACAGAAGCACTGGAGTTGGCTTTGCTACTGGTCTAAACACACAATGCGGTTCCTATTTGCACCTCCTGCATGGCTGAAAGTGCTTTAATTAATTATTGGAAAGAGTTCGGGCTCTTTATTTCGACGTCCTTTGTTGCGTAATAATAGCCATAATAAATAGATCAGTCTTTCTTCAGGAGAGTGATGCAAGTGTTATATCATGGCAAAACATTTCAACACATTTCCAGAGAGGCAGAATGCTCATGAAAGCAAAGCCGGTACTTGTTTCCCCAGCACTCCTCTTTAATTTAGATGAAAGAGGAGATTTCCTAATCACTTACAACCCTCTTACTTATTTTTAAATCATATGTTTTAAAATTTAGAGTCTCTTCAGTGGTTCCTCAGATATCCATTTTGGCCACAAAAGCAGCTGAAATGGACCCGAAGATGAGCGGTAGAGTTCATGGTAATATGTGCACTTAATGTGAACAGCATCTTGGTCTCCAATCCTTTAATTTAATTTAATTTATTTATTTATTCATTCATTTCTTTTATTTTTATTTTATTGGAAAGAATTTAATACTCAACAAGAATGCATTAAATTGATCAAAAGAGACAGAAAAGACATTTATAATGTTACAAAAAATTTATTTTCCGAATATATTATTTTTGATTTATCAGAAATATTAACTAGCACAACAAATTTCAACATTGATAATAATTTGAAAACCAGCACTCCTCTTTAATTTAGATGAAAGAGGAGATTTCCTAATCACTTACAACCCTCTTACTTATTTTTAAATCATATGTTTTAAAATTTAGAGTCTCTTCAGTGGTTCCTCAGATATCCATTTTGGCCACAAAAGCAGCTGAAATGGACCCGAAGATGAGCGGTAGAGTTCATGGTAATATGTGCACTTAATGTGAACAGCATCTTGGTCTCTAATCCTTTAATTTAATTTAATTTATTTATTTATTCATTCATTTCTTTTATTTTTATTTTATTGGAAAGAATTTAATACTCAACACGAATGCATTAAATTGATCAAAAGAGACAGAAAAGACATTTATAATGTTACAAATTTATTTTCCGAATATATTATTTTTGATTTATCAGAAATATTAACTAGCACAACAAATTTCAACATTGATAATAATTTGAAAAGTTTCTTGAACAGCAAATCAGAATATTAGAATGATTTCTGAAGGATCATGTGACAAAAAACTGGAGTAATGATGCTGAAAATTCAGCTTTGCATCAAAATATATTCAAATAGAAAACAGTTATTTAAAATTGTGATTATTTATACTGTTACTGTATTTTTCTTAAATAACTGCATCCCAAGTGAGCACAAGAGACTTCTTTCATAAAAAAAAAAAATCTAATTGACCCAAAGTTTTGAACCATAGTGTATATAATAGTGTACAAATACTTGCACATTACATAAACAGTTCTGGGCGAATATGCAGCCATCCAGGAGGAAGCTGGCGACCTTCACCGCCACATTGCTTCCTTTATTGCCACATCAGCACCAAGTTCGAGCCATGCCAAACATCCTGACAGCTGGGCTGCCTCGCCAAACAAAAGCAGCCGACCGCTGACGTTTCTGACAGGGCAAACACACACCTTAATTAACGCCTGTCACGCTCTTCTGATTAAGGGAAAGATGAATCTGTGCTGGGATTCATTGAGCAGGGTGAAGAAAGACACACGAGCATTGGAAAATAGCAGGTTTGCAAACATAGTCACAATCTGAGATGAAATTAATGCCGAGAGGAGCTGCACTGTTGCGGGGAAGGGTTAGGAATTTGAGTTTTTGAGGTTTTTTGAGGCTTACTGACCTGTAAGCTTTCAGATGTATAATAAAAGGTGATTTGAGTAGGTGGTTAATTAAGCCATAACATCAAAACATAATCATTCCTTAAGGAAGGGAATAGTGAGAAATTTACAATGCAGTTTTATTAATAAATAGGAAGAAAGAATGCGCAGTGTTTGGGAAAAAATCATATTTTTCTTATACTTTTCAGTTACAAAGACTTTTTGCACAGTTCTGCCTCCTTTGCTATTGCTACCAACTCAGACAAGCAATACAGAACATCCTATAGAAATGAACTGGACTGGTGATTTTTCAATATAATGTGCTCAAATGGGTTAAAAATTGTTTTAAAAGAAAGAAAATGGCACATAAAATGTTATACTGCAGTGCTAAATTAGACCCAAACCTGATTAAAAACTGATCACTGTGAATTAGATTTGAAGCAAATGCTTCTTGCAGAAAACTATGTGCACTTCTTAAAGGGATAGTTCACCCAAAAATGAAAATGATGTCATTAATTACTCACCCCCATGTCGTTCCAAAACCATAAGACCTTTGTTTATCTTCAGAACACAACTTAAGATATTTATGATTGAATCCGAGAGCTTTCTGACCCTGCATAGACAGCAACGCAACTGACACATTCAAGGCCCAGAAAGGTAGTAAGGACATCGTAAAAATAGTCCATGTGACATCAGTGGTTCAGCCTTAATTTTATGAAGCTATGACAATACGTTTTGTGCGCAAAGAAAACAAAAATAATGACTTTATTCAACAATTTCTTCTCTTCCAAGTTAGTCTCCACCACCATTCATGAGAATACCAGTATCATATTTGGCTACTTGTGTTATTATATGAGACTCCACAACATTTTACTTAATTTTTCCCATATAATTGCATTTAAAATTGTCCAAACACAGAGATCTTCCATAGACTTGCAATAGAAAAAGAGCAAAAGCTTGCCTGAGAAAATGGCAGATGGCAACAGTTGATTCACATGCATAGATGAATACTAATGGTTATATTGCACATTTTCCATTCTAGAACAGTTAATACAAAAAATATTCCTAAAAAAATCACTTGTTTTAGTCATTTTTGTTACAGTTGCAGTTCAGGCATCCTCTCAGAGTGCAAAACACTCTATCGCAGAGTATTTGAATTGGCTCCCTGTGAGCAGAGTTCATCACATCTGTCTGGTTGTCTTCCACAGGTACTGTTTCACCTGCACCCATCGTCTGCTTAGCCTTCAGCCATTGATTTTGATGGTGTAATAATATATGAGTTGTACCTGTGGCAGATGGACAGCTCCTGCGGAGATGGAGTCGAGTTTTTACAGCGCACACTCAGCGGCAGATGAGGGCAGGAGGTTTTGATATGATTCAAATGGTTGGAGACTGAACTCGTGACCTCAGGGAAAGCAGCAGGGTTTCGGTACGTGAGATGATTCCTCGATCTCAAAGGCGAGCGGGGAGGAACTTCACATTGTCCATCAACTTTTCCCATTTATCATAGTCAGGGTACTGGGAAACTGTTAGTCGGGTTAATTAGCCGCGGTGTTGAGCTATTATTGTGTGCTGTAGAGTATAAACCGCGTTAAAAGCCACTGCCTGCAAATCCTTTGTGTTCCATAAACAAAATGTGCAAAATGCTCAGCATGTTATCTTAGCATGTTTGATTTTACAGTCAGATGCAAGAAAAAAACAACATCCCATAGATCAGGGGTTTTCAACGGGGGGTCCCTGACCCATAGGGGGTCCATGGCGGGACGGTAGGGGGTCCGCAAATTGTTGTTGGATCTCAAACATTGTTATTTCGTGAAAAAATGGAAATGTGCCAAACGCGTTTGACACTAAAGTTCAGTTTGTTGTTTCATTGTTCTTCTCACATTACATTATAATTTTACTTAATACATTTGAATGCATAAGTTTATGACTCAATTTATTTTTATGCCTTATAAACATAAAATATGTAAATAGATTAAAGGGATAGCTCATTCAAAAATGAAAATTCTGTCATTAATTACTCATGCTCATGTCATTCACAGAAAAGAAGAAATTGTTGAATAAAGTTGTTATTTTAGTTTTCTTTGCACACAAAAAGTATTCTTGTAGCTTTATAAAATTACGGTTGAACCACTGATGTCACATGGACTATTTTAACAATGTCCTTACTACCTTTCTGGGCCTTGAATGGAGGTCTCCATACCTTTCTGGGGTCTATGGAGGGTCAGAACGCTCTTGGATTTCATCAAAAATATCTTAATTTGTGTTCTTATGGATTTGGAACGACATGAGGGTGAGTAATTAATGACAGAATTTTCCTTTCTGGGTGAACTATCCCTTTAATATGGTACTTATATAGACCAGGCTTAAAATGCAACTGTTTTTATTTATTTATTTATTTACTTCAGCAATTAAGATGCCTAATGTATATCATAATTTATTGAATTTCAGATTTTGTCTTTTTGTAATAATTCAGAGAAGTTCATAAAACGAATTAGTGTGATTGATGTAACTAGAAAACATACAAACTTCCAGCCTTTGCTTGACAAAGCATTTTTTGAAAGTTTATAAATGACTTTTTACGGTTTAATTGGCCTTATAGTTAGACAGACCAATGGATAAATAAATTAAGTTTAATTTTATTGTCTATGGTGGAAGAACACGTCATCTGTTATTGAATTTGTTGTTAAATCAGGAATTGGAAGAGAGCCAATTCTTAAATTCTGAATTCTGCCCAACTTTGGAACAAAGCCTAATGGTTTCAGGAATAAAGGAGCATTTCACTTTCTTCCGTCTTTGTTATTGCATACTAAACTAGACAATGAAGTGCTGTAGACTTTTTTCTATGCAGAATGGATTTTAAGACGGTAAACCAGAGCTGAGAGTACTACACTCATATTAAATTGGTTTGTTGGTATTAAAAAATAATAATAATAATCCAAGTATCCTAACGGGACCCAGTATATTTTCCCCTGTGTTCCAGTATTGCAGTACAGCGTTACACGTGTCGAGAAGGTGTGCTTGTGTGTGTCTTGGACGCACATTTAGTTTTTTAGTGCGTGCTAGCATCAACCTGGTGGCACCACTGATCTGGCATTGCCAGGCTTGGAAGCACATCTCAGATTGCAGCCAGCAGAGGAAATTCAATATTCCATTGTGTCCCCAATTGAGCACGAGCAGCAGCCTCGATCCCTGGCGAGGACGAGTGCCACTGCGTTTCTGGAGTAGATCCCGGGTGAGCCCAAGCGGAGGACACGTCTCTCCTCCTTCCTGTCTCTGTCGGATCACGTATTCCGGATGGGGCCCGCGTGTCGTAGAGGAAGCATGAACCGTTCCATCATTCCTTCCCCACCGGGGCCTCTCTGGCAGAGTCAGGCTGGCTCCTGGAAGCTTCTGCCTGGGATGTGACCTTCACTCCCACTCGTAGTAACAAAAGGTGGAGCACATGTGTGGATGGTGGTGGTTTCCTCCCTATAGCTGTACTTAATCCCTCTCACGATAAAATGAAGAAAAAGCGCTGCATTGTTCGTCGAGATCTGGCAATCAGGAAACGTCTTATTTCAAGCGCTCTTTGATTTTGGCCTTCTGGAGCTTTACTGTATGTGACTTGTTTTGCTTTCGTGGTTTTAATTAATCTGCAGAGGCAGCTATTAATTGCCGTCGCTGTCCGTCTCGAGCACGAGCTGTAATGTGAATGATCTGAGTGAACTATTTACTGCTTCACTGTGCATGTGGGGAGTTAAACAAGTGGAGAAGTTCAAAACAAATTAAAAACTTTTAGGCTTTTGCAATTATGAGGAAAATTACTCGGATGAAGTAATGCGATTTAAGTTTTTCCATCTGTAAATATCCCTGTTTTAGTGAAAGCTGTGGGCTAATTAGTTGAATTAGCTTTTTATTTACAAAAAAAAATTAAAATAATGCTGCTTTCAAAGGCTGTTTGCTATTGTCGCTGTTGTTGGTTATACATAGACCACACATCCAACCTATCAATTACACAGCTGAGATTAATTTCTTGATTGATATTTGATGAGCGTGTAGTATATAGATAAGTATGTTGCTCGTAGGTGAGACTCCGTCTCTTAAACTGAATAATTCTCACGCATGCAGTAATGGGAAAATCACATCGCCTATAATAATGTGGCCTCTGTTTTCATTAATGGCTGACCCTCTTCTCTGCCTCTCTCTCTGGCTGTTTCTCTCTCTCTCTCTCTCTCTCTCTCTCTCTCTCTCTCTCTTTCTCTCTCTCTCTACTACTCTTGACAATCTGATAACATCCTTGCAAATGATAGCTTCATTTTTTATCATGGAAGTCAGCAGCCTTGGCACTTGGACAGGGAAAAACAATCTTGCTAAGTGCCAGGTTTCAGTCCACCTCTCTTTCTAACTCTTTTTCCCTCTCTCTTTTCTGCCTCTCCAGCACAATAATGCCCTCTCCTTATCGTTGCCTCAGGTTTACAATTGACCAAAACAAACAAATAACCCAAGAGAGGCACAAGGCCACTGCAAAACAACAGAGAAAAGAGAAGATGATGGGAGAGAGTAGGAGAATATAGACAAATGGAGAATAAAAGCCTTCAAGGAAACAGAATAAAGAAAGAGAGTGTTAAATCTGAGAAAGTCTGAAAAAAAATAAGAGGAAGTGACAACTCAAGCTGTCCACCACCATTTTGCATTTAATTTGACTGACACTTTCAAACAAACTGACTTACAATGCATTTGAACTGAAATTTACACTAGCAATACAAGCCATCTTGGCATTCCTCACACAATCATCTACCTGTTAGTTTTTTTTTTACATTAATTCCTTTAGCATATGTTTATTCATATGTTATTAGACATTCATTAATTTACAGGTATAGGAACTCACAGTACAATAAAAAAAAATTTAACTTATAAAACATTATTTTATTTTATTTCATTTTTTTACATTAGCTCATGGTGCACAACCCAAGGTTGTATGTTCAATTCCCAGGGAATGCATTAACTTAAAAACATTAATGTTTTTTAAACTTATAAAACAAACGTATGAAACATTTTTTTTTTTTTTTTACTTAAGCTCATGGTGCACAACCCAAGGTTGCAGGTTCAATTCCCAGGGAATGCATTAACTTATAAACTGCAGTCTAAAGTTGTTTTGGATTTTTTTTTTAAAGGCCAAATGCATAAACATTAGTTAGTATAGTCACTACTTTTAGCTTGTTAGTTACCAACATCATTGTTAGTTACCAACAGGCTTATAGAACAAAACACAGATCAGTCCAGGTTCACAGTAAAATCTCCAGTATCTTTCTCACATCTGCATTGCTCGCAAATCGATCTCTACAATATATGATGCCCAGCAGGGGATTTTTTTTTTAACACAGAGGTTGCATTTTACACATGCAGAATCCAATTTCCTCTGTCTCTGCATTCTTTCATAATTCATAAAAGCCATGTGTCCTGGAACCTGTTGTCATATATTAATATTAATATTAATGACCCAAAACAAACATCATTACCCAGCGTGACTGATCACACTCTACACAAATGTTTACATCTCTTTGAACAGCTGGAACTGAGTGGTGCAGGTTAACCTTAAACAGCTGCTGTGCTGCGAGGTCTGCTGGAATGCACACCTGCAAAAATATAAAAACAACAGAAGTAGAACTTTAGCCTGTTTGCCCCTATTGGCCCTCCACGTCTCTCAAACCGCATAGCGAGAGTTATTTTCTGTGCTGAGGTGACAGGTTTGCCTGCCAGCTCTCTGTATCAAACAGCTGGAGATCTGTGAGTGCAGCTAATGCTAAAACAGCCTGAATTATTGTGGTCTGTTTACTGATGTTGGTCTAAAGGTTAGGAGATCAGGTGGAGTTGCTGTTAGTCATCATGCCACAAAAACCAGAAACCTTTAAACAACTGAAATTAGACAAATAATTATTCACCATAGCATTTTGCTAGGTTTGCCTTTTTTTCTATTTTTAATACACCGATATTCTCAATAGCGTTCATGTTTTTAAAAGCAAGCATAATTGTTATGATTTCTTATTTTTTTCATTTAGCTACTGCTTTTTGCCCTTAGGGTTTCTAATTGTCCTGCTTTATTATAAATATGCACAACCCAATGTTTTAGGTTCAATTCCCAGGGAATGCATTAACTAAAAAACATTAATGTTTTTTTTTTACTTGTAAAACAAACTTATAAAACATTGAATTCATTAATTCATTCATTCATTCATTCATTCATTCATTACATTACATTACATCAGCTCAAGGTGCACAACACAAGGTTGTAGGTTCAATTCCCAGGGAATGCATTAACTTAAAAACGTTAATGTTTTTGTTTGTTTGTTTGTTTGTTTGTTTACTTATAAAACATTTATTTATTTATTTTTACGTAAGCTCATTGTGCACAACCCAAGGTTTAATTCCCAGAGAATGCATTCATTTGTACACTGCAGTCTAAAGTTGTTTTGGGTGTAAAAAAAAAAATAGGCCAAATGCATAATTTCTTCGGATTTCTTTTTTTATATAGTTAGTTACTGCTGTTTTGCTCTTAGCGTTTCTTATTGTCTTGCTTTACTTTAAATATATTTAAAATTATTTTTCATATTTTCGTATGTATTTTATATGATTTATTATTCACTTAATTTTTTACAAATATTTTGACTATTGAAGCCATTTTAGCTGCATTTTATGTATGAAATGTGTCCTTTTCATTTCTTTTCTTTTTGAATTTTTTTCTCTTGTTGCTTATTATGTTGCAGTTTTATCTGTGTTAATATAAGGATTTTTTTATTAATTTTATTTATTTGATTACTTCTTCCTCTTCTTCTTCATCATCATATTTATTTCAGTGTTTTTATATACTGATATGCATGTGAAGCATCTTGAGTTACATTTTATGTGTGAAATGTACCATAGACAGCATCATTTATTATTTATTTGTTTAGTTTTTTTTTCTTTAAAGTACTGTGCAATGACATGCACTTTATGGCCACAAAACAGGTATATGAGCAAGTAAAGGGAGGCCTCAACAATTTCCCGTTGACCTTTAGTCTGTTAGGAGATGATTTTTTATAACACATGTTGAGAAATGTATTCATGTTCTGCATCGTCTTTTTAAAGCACAGTGTTTTCGTTCCTACTTATCATCCTTCCAATCTCCTATTCTTAGGACCCCCTTAAATGTGTCCCAACAGTGTAGTAACACAACTAGCACTTGATTAATTAAACCACTTGATTTAGTTCTTCGTTTGTCCAAAAACTTTCAGTTGGAGGTTGACTCAGGACCACTCTATGACCTGGATCCCCATTAATGGTCCTCTCACCTTCTCTGCCCTTCTCTGGCAGGGTTTCCAGTCAGACTTCTTTTAAAGTATGCCACAATACACTTCTCCAGTGCTCTGCCAAACTGAGCGAACATCAATCTTAGACCACTATGATGTCCTCTGCACTTTCGGCGGAGTCATTCTCCTTGAGCCTGCGTCTGGACGGCCCAACCGCACACATCCACTAATCAAAGCGTGCTCTGGAGCGGCATCTCCACAAAGTGCAAGAGAGACATTGGCAAATGACAGTTAAAGGAAGCATTTATCTTTTCTCTGCAATAAGCTACAGAGACTCCTGAGTGTCGTGTCGGTTTCGGCTTGTGTGTGCGCGCATACGGACAGTACGAGGGCCACTGTGGCGGACGCGAGCGCTATGATTAATGGCTCAATTTCCTCTCCCACTTTTTAAAGTGGATTGTCAATTTGCTCTCTGTGATTTGGTGACGTCTCATCTACTGAGAGGGTGGGGAGACAATGTAAAAGATTGTGGATGAGCAGTTTGATTATGATTATTGAGATGACAGCGAGACTCTTGGAGGGACTTCATCGCTTTTTTGCTGCTGACCTTGGGGGGGAAACATAAATACATTCAGTATGAAGCACGGACACATGTGGAAGCACATCTCACTGACATACAGGCTTAGAAGAGCAAGTTCAGGGTGTCGGTTTTAAGGTTTCTAATGGCGCTTCCACTGCATGGTACGGCTCAGTACAGTTCACTTTTTGGGGGGTTTCCACTGGGTACAGTACCTGGTACCTGGTACTTTTTTTAGTACCAGCTCGGTTTGGGTTCCAAGTGAATCGTACCGTTACCAAAACGTGACGTGTAAACTCTGCTGATCACGGATTGGCCGGAGAGAATCGTCACTACCTGCGTCACTGAACTTGCGACACAAACACAACAGAACCGCTAGATTTAAATCAGCACAGCCAGCGAAGGATCGACCGCAACTGTTTTGAAGGAGCGCACCTTTTTTAACAACCAAAAAGTTTTGTTGTCTGTTGTGGAAGAACAGCTCAGGAGCGGATCCAGCGAGAGCTTGATAGGGCGACGCGGAATGAAAAAGTTTTTTTAGGAGTCGTGGTAGTAGAGGCGGCGCAACTATAACGACATGTGAATAATCCCCAACTGCAGTGGAAACGCAAAACGTGCCGAGCCGAACCGTGCCATGCCGTACTGAGCTGTGCCGAGCCGAGTCGTACCACGCAGTGGAAAAGCACCATAAGTAATTCTATGTTACCTACTTTCCTATTTCCCTTACACTACTGGTCAAAATGTAGTTAAGGTTTTTACTGTTTGTTAAAGAAGTCTCTTATGCTCACCAGGGCTGAATTTATTTGATCAAAAACAGCAATATTGTTACAATTTAAAATAAATGTTATCTATGTTAATATATTTTTGAAAAATAATTTATTCCTGTGAAGCGAAGCTGAATTTTCAGCATCATTACTCCAGACTTCAGTGTCACATGATCCTTCAGAAACCATTCTAATGCTGATTTGCTGCTCAATTTTATATCAGTTATTACTGGTGCTTAATTATTAAATAAAGTTTAATAAACAGAATTTATTAATTTTTATATAATAAATGATAAAATTAAAATGTCACAATATTACAGTTTTTACTGCATTTTGATCAAATAAATGCAGACTTGGTGAGCATAAGAGACTTTTTAAAAAACTTAAAAAAAAATCTTAATCATTCCAAACTTTTGACTGGTGTTGTATGTTTCTTCACACCTTAGTCTTTCCAGGCTGGTGGACCAGGTTGCCCTTAAGGACACCCACAGTTACACAGATTAGAAGTGACGGTGTGCTCACAAGCGAGCTGACCGTACTGCTTTATAACGTCTGCTGCTTGATAATGTGTGAGTGTTGGTTTAAGTGTGTTCAGCACAGTTCAGCGGGGTACGCTCTGACTAATACTCATTTTGGAAACTGCCAGCCATCTATGTAACGCAGGATTTAAGGGTACCTGTGGGGACCATGGCAGGAACCAAGTGTGATGGAGTCCTGCACTAATGAATCAGGGCACGTATTCAAAAAGGATCTGCCGTGCAAAATTTTCTTCACCCTGCAGCAAATTGTGGAGGAGAGTATTTTCAGCAGAATGAAGACTCTCTCCGGCTTTCTTCATGGTGCCTCGGGGAGCAGTTTGGGTTTAAAGTGCATTCGAGTTCGGTCAAATGAGAGTCGGTTTTAGGATGACCCTCAGCAGAACTACAAGGCCTCTATCTTGCCTAAATTAGGAACTTAATATGAATTATGCAGAAATCATTCAGAGATGTAAGATCACATTTTACAAGCCTTGTATTAGGGATGGGCGTTTTAGTTATTGTTTGACTACGTGTGGGGAGGTACAACTTTTGGTCTTTGTCTCGTTACATCTTATTATTATTATTATTATTATTATTATTATTATTATTATTATTATTATTATTATGTTTGAACTTATTTTATTCTATTAATTTTTGTAATTAGTTTTATTATTATTATTATTATTTTTTTTTCATTATTAATTCAAGTTTATTTGTATAGCGCTTTTCACGATACAAATCGTTGCAAAACAACTTTATGGCAAATTAAGTTTCTACAATATTTAGTAGTAGCTTATCAGTGGTGACTGTCAGTTAATGTACATATGGCAGAAATGTACAGAAAAAATCGATTAAAGACGTAATCAAACAGACGATGAACACTATTAACAGCAATGATTATATGAGGCAATCAAACGTATAGCTAAATTTGGTAGTTCTGTATGAATTTTCGGCATAATCTGAGGTCCTCTGAGGGGTTGGCATCATTTCTTCTCAGGTGTTCTGGATCCAGACTGAAGCTTGTGTAAATCCTAGAAAAAAACAGAGAAACAAATAGAGACATAATTAGTGTAGCTGCTGTTCCAACCAAGCAAAATTTATTTGTTTAACCCAAGCTAAAAAATAATAATGTGCATTTGACAGAGAGAGTGTGTCTGAACCCCGAACTTTATCAGGAAGGCTATTCCAGAGTTTGGGAGCCAAATGCAAAAAAGCTCTACCTCCTTTAGTGGACTTTGCTATCCTAGGTACTACCAAAAGTCCAGAGTTTTGCAACCTTAGAGAGCGTGATGGATTGTAGCGTGGTAGAAAAATAGTTAGGTACGCAGGAGCTAACCCATTAAGGGCCTTATCGGTAAATAATAATATTTTGCAGGGCTCTATGCTTACTTTTCTTTTTAGGAGCACCTTCTAATCAATAATCCAAAATGTTATCAAAAAGTAGCCTTCCCATTACGAGGTGATATTTGACTCCTCTAAATTTATTAAAAGTATGTCATCTTTTGTCAAATTCTTACAAAAATTGTATCTTATAAGCTTTTTAAATTTTTTCATTAAAATGACAGAATAAGAACAAGTAAAATAAGAAATATAAGTTACCAATAAAATGAAATCAGTATTAACAAAATGTATTTGTAGAGGTGGCACAGAAGAACACAAAAGTGGCTTGGTGTACTTTCAGACATTTAATGAGGCTCAGAGGTGGCATGAGGGCAATTAAATCCATAAATTTGTGATGAGATTAATGTTTTAAATATAAAATTTTGAATATAGAAATATTAAATGATTTAAATAACTGAAAAGATACTTTAAAAATGAAACTAAAACTGCCAGCAGGTGGCGGCAAATCACTGATTTGATCACTGAATCATTCATTCAATTGATTCATTTGAACGGCTGATTCATTCAGGAATGAAGCAAGTTGACTGTCTTTATGAATGGGTAATCATGAATCACTGACTCACTAGATTCATTTAAAAAACCCCGTTCATTCATAAACGAAACACCGCTGTGTTTGAATGTCTTTGTTTGAACTATTTTTGATGACGAAATAGAGCAAAATCAGACAATAGTTTTATAGTCAGACAATGTAAGTCACTTAATATTATGTTCTTGTTTATTGAATTGTATTGTATTAAATCAGTATCACATTTACAAACTCCCTTAAAAATCATTAAAAGCTGTCACTCATCTTAGTTCATCGCGATCTCACATTTATAATCAATGAAGCTCTCTACACTGCGCAATGAATCTCTTATTTACACCCTGTCTACACTTTGCTTATGAAAGGATTCGTGAGATATCCTATGTCTGTGATACATTACTCAACACTGCAAAAACACGTAGAAACCGTTGAAGCTCCCCTGAGCGCAATCACAAGTATGATGATGATCGGGTCAGTCGCACTGCTGCTCCTAAACTATTTTTCATAGTCGCACGCAGTAGTTTTCAGTTGCAAATGCGACTGAAATGGTCGCACTGTAGAGCCCTGTTTTGTAACTGATACGGAACTTAATAGGTAGCCAGTGCAGAGACTGTGAAATTGGGGTAATATGATCATATTTTCTTGACCTGGTAAGGACTTTAGCCGCTGAATTTTGGACTACCTGTAGCTTGTTTATTGAAGATGCAGGACAACCACCTAGCAGTGCATTACGATAGTCCAGTCTAGAGGTCATGAATGCATGAACTAGCTTTTCTGCATCAGAAACAGGTAACATGTTTCATAACTTGGCAATGTTTCTAAGATGGAAGAATGCTGTTTTTGTAACATGGGAAATATTTATTATAATATTTTCAAAAGACAAATTGCTATCTAATATAACACCAAGATTTTTGACTGTAGAGGAAGAAACAGTACATCTGTCTAGTTGAAAATTGTAATCCAAGAGATTCTGTGTACTGTTTTTTGGTCCAATAAATAATATTCCTGTCTTATCTGAATTTAATAGGAGAAAATTATTGGTCATCCAATCTTTTACATTTTTAACATACTCTGTTAGCTTAAATAATTTAGAAGTTTCATCTGGTCTTGTTGAGATATATAGTTGAGTTTCCCTTTCGTGGAACGAGACACTGCGTCCTCTAGGGGTCGCTATGGGGAACGCCTCGTCGTGACCCGTGTCTGAAGCCTACATTGAAAAACACCAACTTGTTTGGCCGGCGACAGCCATGACGTCACTACCGCCGCTACTAGTACAAAATAGGCGCCGGTAGCGCACATCATTCACTTCTTTGTCTTCACCTACCGGTCTGTTTGAAGCGTGCATTCCAAAAAGCAAAGTAAGAGCTTTTTTCTTTCCTACTATGGCGAGCACTAGCGAAGCGTTTAGAAAGTGTGTACATCCGTGTCAGCGGGTCCTGACACCCGATGATTCACACGATCTATGCGTTGTTTGTTTGGGCGAGGAGCACGCACGCGATGTCCTCGAGGGGGCAATCTGTGTGCACTGTGAGAGATTTTTTCTGAAGAAGCTCCGCTCTCGTTTGTCTCTCTTCTCGAGGGGAGAGGGACAACCATAGGTTTCCCGCTGCTGAAGCACGGAGGAGAATGAGCTCGTGGGGATCTCGAGAAAAAAATAAAAATAAAAAAAATAAAAATAAAAGATACAAAAAAATAAATAAATAAAAGTCCAGGGCCCAGTGCTCAGTTGGGCCCAGCCCAACAAGAGCAGGAAATGGATGTGGAGAGTGAAGAAGCTGAGGCTGAGCTTTCCCAATCCACCTGCCCTGCGTATGATGAGCTGTTAGAGGTAATAGGGATTGGGCCACGGCAAGGCTCGAATTACCGTGGAAACGGGCCAAGGCGGTGACGTCGCGAGGTCGCCTCGACGAACGTTATCTCTCTGGCCATACACCTCCAGCTCAGGTGAGCCTTCCTTTCCTTCCTGATCTCCACACTGAGATCGAGAAGGGATGGGAAAGGCCGTTTTCCTCACGCGTATACCGGTTTCAGCATACGAGTTATGCGAACATCGAGTCAATGCGCTGTGAGAGCTTTTCGCTGAAAAAGCTCCGTTCTCGTTTGTCTCTCTTCTCGAGTGGAGAGGGACAACCATCGGTTTCCCGCGGCTCGGGACCCGCCGCTGCTGAAGCACGGAGGAGAATGAGCTCGTGGGGATCTCGAGAAAAAATAAATAAATAAATAAATAAAATAAAATAAAAGACAAAAAAAAAAAAACATAAATAAAAGTCCAGGGCCCAGTGCTCCCAGCCCAACAGCCCAACAAGAGCAGGAAATGGATGTGGAGAGTGAAGAAGCTGAGGCTGAGCTTTCCCAATCCACCTGCCCTGCGTATGATGAGCTGTTAGAGGTAATAGGGATTGGGCCACGGCAAGGCTCGAATTACCGTGGAAACGAGCCAAGGAGGTGACGTCGCGAGGTCGCCTCGACGAACGTTATCTCTCTGGCCATACACCTCCAGCTCAGGTTAAATAAAAGTCCAGGGCCCAGTGCTCAGTTGGGCCCAGCCCAACAAGAGCAGGAAATGGATGTGGAGAGTGAAGAAGCTGAGGCTGAGCTTTCCCAATCCACCTGCCCTGCGTATGATGAGCTGTTAGAGGTAATAGGGAAGTTGGGCCACGGCAAGGCTCGAATTACTGTGGAAACGGGCCAAGGCGGTGACGTCGCGAGGTCGCCTCAACGAACGTTATCTCTCTGGCCATACACCTCCAGCACAGGTGAGCCTTTCTTTCTTTCCTGATATCCACACTGAGATCGAGAAGGGATGGGAAAGGCCGTTTGCATCACGCGTATACCGGTTTCAGCATACGAGTCAATGCGCGAAAGCGGCTATGGGAGCTATCTCCCTCTGGGGGAGACGTCATCCCTCAAACTCCCTCCTTGCCATCCGTGCCCCTTCAAGCCACATCTCGCACGAGCGGCGAGGCATACGCAGGGGCAGGTCAGGCTGTGGCTTCGTTGCACACGATGGTGGTGCTTCAGGCATACCAGGCTGACCTGCTGAAGGACCTGGATGAGGGGCGTGGCCTTTTCCTCTGGCGAAACGGCTGAGCTGCGACGCACCACAGACTTGGCCCTCCGGGCTACTAAGCGGGCAGCCTCGGCCATGGGCAGAGCGATGGCTGCTATGGTGGTGACGGAGCGGCAGTTGTGGGTGAACTTGGCGGACATCGGGAAGAAAGAAAGGGGCTTTCTTCTCGATGCCCCGGGTTCACCCGCTGAACTGTCTGGCACCTCCGTTGAGACGGTGGTCGACAAATTCAGGGAGGCGAAGTCGCGC